>NC_069500.1:415110958-415348458 GCF_027579735.1 Bombina bombina | reverse complement strand
GGAAGCCACAGCCCTAGTGGAGTGAGCTGTGATTCTTTCAGGAGGCTGCCGTCCGGCAGTCTCATAAGCCAATCGGATGATGCTTTTAAGCCAAAAAGAGAGAGAGGTAGAAGTTGCTTTTTGACCTCTCCTTTTACCAGAATAAACAACAAACAAAGAAGATGTTTGTCTGAAATCCTTCGTAGCCTCTAAATAGAATTTTAGAGCACGAACTACATCCAAATTGTGTAACAAACGTTCCTTCTTTGAAACTGGATTCGGACACAAAGAAGGCACAACTATCTCCTGGTTAATGTTTTTGTTAGAAACAACTTTCGGAAGAAAACCAGGTTTAGTACGCAAAACCACCTTATCTGCATGGAACACCAGATAAGGAGGAGAACACTGCAGAGCAGATAACTCTGAAACTCTTTTAGCAGAAGAAATTGCAAACAAAAACAAAACTTTCCAAGATAGTAACTTAATATCTACGGAATGTAAGGGTTCAAACGGAACCCCTTGAAGAACTGAAAGAACTAAATTGAGACTCCAAGGAGGAGTCAAAGGTTTGTAAACAGGCTTGATTCTAACCAGAGCCTGAACAAAAGCTTGAACATCTGGCACAGTCGCCAGCTTTTTGTGAAGTAAAACAGATAAAGCAGAAATCTGTCCCTTCAAAGAATTTGCAGATAATCCTTTCTCCAAACCCTCTTGTAGAAAGGATAGAATCTTAGGAATTTTTATCTTGTTCCATGGGAATCCTTTAGATTCACACCAACAGATATATTTTTTCCATATTTTATGGTAAATTTTCCTAGTTACAGGCTTTCTAGCCTGGATAAGAGTATCAATGACAGAATCTGAAAACCCACGCTTTTATAAAATCAAGCGTTCAATCTCCAAGCAGTCAGTTGGAGTGAAGCCAGATTCGGATGTTCGAATGGACCTTGAACAAGAAGGTCCTGTCTCAAAGGTAGCTTCCATGGTGGAGCCGATGACATATTCACCAGGTCTGCATACCAAGTTCTGCGTGGCCACGCAGGAGCTATCAAGATCACAGAAGCCCTCTCCTGATTGATCCTGGCTACCAGCCTGGGAATGAGAGGAAACGGTGGGAATACATAAGCTAGGTTGAAGGTCCAAGGCGCTATCAGTGCATCTACTAAAGTCGCCTTGGGATCCCTGGATCTGGACCCGTAGCAAGGAACCTTGAAGTTCTGACGAGACGCCATCAGGTCCATGTCTGGAATGCCCCATAATTGAGTTATTTGAGCAAAGATTTCCGGATGGAGTTCCCACTCCCCCGGATGTAAAGTCTGACGACTCAGAAAATCCGCTTCCCAATTTTCCACTCCTGGGATGTGGATTGTAGACAAGTGGCAGGAGTGATTCTCCGCCCATTTAATTATTTTGGTTGATATATGCAACAGTCGTCATGTTGTCTGATTGAAACCTTATGAATTTGGCCTTTGCTAGTTGAGGCCAAGCTTTGAGAGCATTGAATATCGCTCTCAGTTCCAGAATGTTTATCGGGAGAAGAGATTCTTCCCGAGACCATAGACCCTGAGCTTTCAGGGGTTACCAGACCGCGCCCCAGCCCACCAGACTGGCGTCGGTCGTGACAATGACCCACTCTGGTCTGCGGAAGCTCATTCCCTGTGACAGGTTGTCCAGGTTCAGCCACCAACGGAGTGAATCTCTGGTTCTTTGATCTACTTGGATCGTCGGAGACAAGTCTGTATAATCCCCATTCCACTGTCTGAGCATGCACAGTTGTAATGGTCTTAGATGAATTCGTGCAAAAGGAACTATGTCCATTGCCGCAACCATCAAACCTATTACTTCCATGCACTGCGCTATGGAAGGAAGAAGAACAGAATGAAGTACTTGACAAGAGCTTAGAAGTTTTGACTTTCTGGCCTCTGTCAGAAAAATCTTCATTTCTAAGGAGTCTATTATTGTTCCCAAGAAGGGAACTCTTGTTGACGGGGACAGAGAACTTTTTTCTATGTTCACTTTCCACCCGTGAGATCTGAGAAAGGCTAGGACAATGTCCGTATGAGCCTTTGCTTTTGACAGAGACGACGCTTGAATCAGAATGTCGTCCAAGTAAGGTACTACTGCAATGCCCCTTGGTCTTAGCACCGCTAGAAGGGACCCTAGTACCTTTGTGAAAATCCTTGGAGCAGTGGCTAATCCGAATGGAAGTGCCACAAACTGGTAATGCTTGTCCAGAAAGGCGAACCTTAGGAACCGATGATGTTCCTTGTGGATAGGAATATGTAGATACGCATCCTTTAAATCCACTGTGGTCATGAATTGACCTTCCTGGATGGTAGGAGGAATTGTTCGAATGGTTTCCATCTTGAACGATGGAACCCTGAGAAATTTGTTTAGAATCTTGAGATCTAAAATTGGTCTGAATGTTCCTTCTTTTTTGGGAACTATGAACAGATTTTAGTAAAACCCCATCCCTTGTTCTCCTAATGGAACAGGATGAATCACTCCCATTCTTAACAGGTCTTCTACACAATGTAAGAATGCCTGTCTTTTTATTTGGTTTGAAGACAATTGAGACCTGTGGAACCTCCCCCTTGGGGGTAGTTCCTTGAATTCCAGGAGATAACCTTGAGAAACTATTTCTAGTGCCCAAGGATCCTGAACATCTCTTGCCCAAGCCTGAGCAAAGAGAGAGAGTCTGCCCCCCACCAGATCCGGTCCCGGATCGGGGGCCAACACTTCATGCTGTTTTAGTAGCAGTGGCAGGTTTCTTGGCCTGCTTACCCTTGTTCCAGCCTTGCATCGGTCTCCAGGCTGGTTTGGTTTGAGAACTATTACCCTCTTGCTTAGAGGGTGTAGAATTTGAGGCTGGTCCGTTTCTGCGAAAGGGACGAAAATTTGGCTTATTTTTAGCCTTAAAAGACCTATCCTGAGGAAGGGCGTGGCCCTTTCCCCCAGTGATGTCTGAAATAATCTCTTTCAAGTCAGGGCCAAACAGCGTTTTACCCTTGAAAGGGATGTTAAGCAATTTGTTCTTGGAGGACACATCCGCTGACCAAGACTTTAGCCAAAGCGCTCTGCGCGCCACAATAGCAAAACCTGAATTTTTCACCGCTAATCTAGCTAATTGCAAAGTGGCGTCTAAGATAAAAGAGTTAGCCAATTTAAGTGCTTGAACTCTGTCCATAACCTCCTCATACGAAGATTCTTTATTGAGCGACTTTTCTAGTTCTTCGAACCAGAAACACGCTGCTGTAGTGACAGGAACAATGCATGAAATTGGTTGTAGAAGGTAACCTTGCTGAACAAACATCTTTTTAAGCAAACCCTCTAATTTTTTATCCATAGGATCTTTGAAAGCACAACTATCTTCTATAGGGATAGTAGTGCGTTTGTTTAGAGTAGAAACCGCCCCCTCGACCTTGGGGACTGTCTGCCATAAGTCCTTTCTGGGGTCGACCATAGGAAATAATTTCTTAAATATAGGGGGAGGAACAAAAGGTATGCCGGGCCTTTCCCATTCCTTATTTACAATGTCCGCCACCCGCTTGGGTATAGGAAAAGCATCGGGGGGCACCGGGACCTCTAGGAACTTGTCCATCTTACATAATTTCTCTGGAATGACCAAATTGTCACAATCATCCAGAGTAGATAACACCTCCTTAAGCAGAGCGCGGAGATGTTCTAATTTAAATTTAAAAGTCATAACATCAGGTTCAGCTTGTTGAGAAATTTTTCCTGAATCTGAAATTTCTCCCTCAGACAAAACCTCCCTCCTGGCCCCTTCAGATTGGTGTGAGGGTATGTCAGAACCATTATCATCAGCGTCCTCATGCTCTTCAGTATCTAAAACAGAGCAATCGCGCTTTCTCTGATAAGTGGGCATTTTGGACAAAATGTTTTTAATAGAATTATCCATTACAGCCGTTAATTGTTGCATAGTAAGAAGGATTGGCGCACTAGATGTACTAGGGACCTCTTGTGTGGGCAAGACTGGTGTAGACACAGAAGGGGATGATGCAGTACCATGCTTACTCCCCTCGCTTGAGGAATCATCTTGGGCAACATCATTATCAGTGGCATCATTGTCCCTACTTTGTTTGGACACTATGTCACATTCATCACATATATTTAAATGGGGAGGAACCTTGGCTTTCAAACATACAGAACATCGTCTATCTGATGGTTCAGACATGTTAACAGGCATAAACTTGATAACAAAGCACAAAAAACGTTTTAAAATAAAACCGTTACTGTCACTTTAAATTTTAAACTGAACACACTTTATTACTGAATATGTGAAAAAGAATGAAGGAATTGTTCAAAATTCACCAAAATTTCACCACAGTGTCTTAAAGCCTTAAAAGTATTGCACACCAAATTTGAAAGCTTTAACTCTTAAAATAACGGAACCGGAGCCGTTTTTACATTTAACCCCTATACAGTCCCTGGTATCTGCTTTGCTGAGACCCAACCAAGCCCAGAGGGGAATACGATACCAAATGACGCCTTCAATAAGCTTTTTCAGTGGTTCTTAGCTCCTCACACATGCATCTGCATGCCTTGCTTTCCAAAAACAACTGCGCATTAGTGGCGCGAAAATGAGGCTCTGTCTATGACTAGAAAAGGCCCCCAGTGAAAAAGGTGTCCAATACAGTGCCTGCCGTTTTTTTAATACATCCCCAAGATTAAAAGAACTATTTATAGTTATAATCCACTAAAAATACTTATAAAGTAATCGTTTTAGCCCAGAAAAATGTCTACCAGTCTTTAAAGCCCTTGTGAAGCCCTTTATTCTTATACTAAACTAAGAAAATGGCTTACCGGTTCCCATAGGGAAAATGACAGCTTCCAGCATTACCAAGTCTTGTTAGAAATGTGTCATACCTCAAGCAGCAAAGTCTGCCCACTGTTTCCCCCAACTGAAGTTAATTCATCTCAACAGTCCTGTGTGGAAACAGCCATCGATTTTAGTAACGGTTGCTAAAATCATCTTCCTCTTACAAACAGAAATCTTCATCTCTTTTCTGTTTCAGAGTAAATAGTAGATACCAGCACTATTTTAAAATAACAAACTCTTGATTGAAGAATAAAAACTACATTTAAACACCAAAAAACTCTTAACCATCTCCGTGGAGATGTTGCCTGTGCAACGGCAAAGAGAATGACTGGGGTAGGCGGAGCCTAGGAGGGATCATGTGACCAGCTTTGCTGGGCTCTTTGCCATTTCCTGTTGGGGAAGAGAATATCCCACAAGTAAGGATGACGCCGTGGACCGGACACACCTATGTTGGAGAAAAGAGATTGGAAGTTGTTCTATGGACTCTATTGGGACATGAAATATGTCATTTATATTCATATTTTAGATTACTCACACCATTTGAGTACTGTTGACAAAATGTATTAAATTACATGGGTGTGTACAGATTTTTTTTACTTATTTGCACACTTCTTCCATAGACACCTTTAATAATTATTATTTGTAGTATTTCCTGTAGAAATATGTTAACTGAAATATTTTATTTGTGGTATTATCTGAGGGCTAAGATTATCTTGGGTTAACTACTAGATATGTGCACTTTAACAAGAATACATCTGGCTCCGAAAAGAGCCCAAAGGGCCGCCTTCTTCCACATTCGGCAGTGAACGAAACTGCTGCATGCACACATCTAGTAACTACTGTAATGTGAGAAAGGTGGCTACCACATGAGTGTCTAACACTTGGCTTTTAATCTAACTAGACAAAAAAGTTTGTGAATGATTTACTCTCTCTCAGGAGAGATATCAGTTTTGTAATATTTGTTTGTTTCCATTCTGCAGAGAGTGTCATATTTTCCATAGCTACGTTTCCTCTATGTTTTGTTTTTCATGTATTAGTTATTTTGAAAAAGGTTTAAAGATACAAGTCTGAATGAAGATTGGTGTAAACCAACTAATGTACATATATTTACAAAGTAAAGTTGAATAACGATTATTAAACTATGAATGGGTATAAACCAAAACAGTGGAGATAAAATAGAAAAACAGGAGGCGAATTACGGAACTATCAAACAGCACAAAGTAGCTTGTAATGAAGAGAGAGAAATGAAGGAAGGAGGAAGAGGAGAGGGGAGCAGAGGGAAAGAGTAAAAGAAGAAAAAGGATGATAGGACAAACCTCTTTAAACATTGTAAAAGTAACATATGAAGTGTTGCAGCTGTGCTACATCCGGAACCACTTTCAATAAAAAGAGCAAGGCCATCGCTCTAAGCTCCAGCAACACCGCCATATACCAAGGGTTTAGGTAGGAACTGGGTGGGAAACATGAAAAGGGTGATATTCTCATGTTTTCCAGCTGTCCCAATAAAATGCAATCATTGTAATTGCATCAAGTTTACCTAACTTGCTACAGTATAATATTACTGAGTGATAGGATGGGTGACTAGGTTGCACCATTCCAGTAAGGATGGGGTTGTTCTTTTATTTAATGAAAGAGAGAGCTGTAGAGTCACCAGTACATTGTGGCAGGTGACGTGTGCATTACAGATAATCCGCTAGAATTCTTATGTCTGTTAGGTGATTTGTGCATTACAGATAATCCGCTAGAATTCTTATGTCCGTTAGGTGATTTGTGCATTACAGTTTTTTATTGATGCCCTTTACGCTAAACTGGTTTCTATAATGTTTGTCCTGCATGCATATATATCTCTCCATAAAAAGAAATAATAATAAAAAAAATTGGATCTACAGCAATCTATCTTGTTGCTACTATAAGCTATATACTCCTGGAATAATCTTTGAATATTACTTTATGCACACAAATGTTGGTTTCCTGTAAAAAGATTTAGCCTGTGCAGTAATGTATTTGTACTGGTTAACTAGAGTACAGGTTCTTACCTGTGTATCAGCCTCGTCATACGGATCTACAAAAACTGTGGTACTCTCTATACGGATATCCTCCTGCAGAAAAGCATATAGATGAGTAAAGTAGTAAAGAAAAAAACAGACTGTATGTAGTTGGTACCAGGAAATGTGCAGACTTGTACCTTAGGTCGATCTGTCTTGTGATCAGTTTCCACGTTCTCCATTGCTGTCAGTGTGTCAAAACCACCAACCACTCTACAGAGGGAATGAAAACAGAAATGAAAAGTTAAGATACAACAAGAAAAATATTGCTGTTAAGGAGAAAGTGCTATCCTGGCAAATATTTCTATGACTTACTTTCCAAACACTGTATGCTTCTTGTCTAGATACGCACAAGAACGGAAGGTAATGAAGCTGCAGGAGGACAAGATTACAGAGTTAGACACTTGCTCATGTGAATCAACAGAGAATAAGTAAACTCTGATACATCACTTACAACTGAGACTTGTTTGTATTAGGCCCAGTGTTGGCCATACTGAGAACACCACGTCCCGTATGTGACAAATTGGGCTTAATCTCATCTTTAAAGGGCTTTCCCCAATACGACTCCCCACCTAAAATAAATAATCAAAATGTATTATAAGCAGAGGCAATATCTAAAAAAAACTAGATGCTGCCCCCCCCCAAATTCCAATCCATTACAGTTTGAAGCAGCACAAAGTGTTGTATTCAGATTAGGAGGATTTCTGAGACTGTTACAAATTAAACTAATTAAGCCTTCCAAATTACATATGCAATAAGTGTAATATCACACTTGGATTGAATAAACTCATTAAAACTAAAAGAAAAGGGCTGTCCTTGAGCTCTTTGGCACAGTTTTTTCCACAGACCTACACTGAAGTGAAACATACAATGTAAAGTGTGAAAACTGGAAGCTAATTGAATAAACAATTATGACTGCCTAAGGTTGTTAAGGAAAAACACCTGCCTTTCAGTTCATGACAGGAGCAATGATCAATTTGTGTCCAAACACTTAAGTGCAAATTAGAAGTGAACATATAGATGATTCTATTTTAGTTTGGTAAATCTTATAAACTTTACCAAAACTTTAATAAACTTTTTCTGATTTATGTTTTTTCAAATGTAAACTGAACATGTATGAAATAACTTTCTGTAACAGGCCAACATACATAGCTGAATTAGATGAATGATAAAAACCTGTGCAATAAGGGTTTTCTTACAGATTGGAATACTGTTGGTAGGGGTTCTCAGGTGGATTTTTGTAGTGTGATGTTTATTTAAAAAAAAAAAAAACCCTGTGAAATCTGGTTTTCAGATAAACTGGAATTGCCTTAAAAGCTTTTGTAATTGACTGGATAACATACCAATGTTATTAAAACCATCATACCTGTCCCAGTGCCTGTGGGATCTCCTCCTTGGATCTGAAAGGAAAGTAACAATCACTGTATTTAAAAACAACAACAAAAAACCCAACAACAACAAAAACAACTTTCGATTACACCTTCTCCTCAGGCAGGCAGCCTATCACCCTCTAACATAACACCTGAGTCCATGGCTGTAACACAGATTGTTTAAGAATTATGGATGCTTACCACAAAGTTACGAATGGAACGGTGGAAGATGGTCCCATCGTAATAATTCTTCTTACAGAGCTTGATGAAATTCTCACAAGTTTTTGGGATCTAGAAGAAAGGGTTAATACATTCATTGCATAGTAGAAATGGATGCAGAAGATTAGACTTTATAAACAAATATATATTATCAAGAAAAAGAAGTGATGCTCAAATAACAGTGACATAAAGGAAAAAGGGAAGTAAAACCATAGAAGTGGATTCATGTAACATTCTAAGGAATTTAAAAATGAAAATTAATATAATTTGAAAATTCTAAGTAGATATTTAAACAATGTTTTTTTTTTCTTTAAATATCAATCAATTAGAGGAGAATCTAAACGGATCTGAATCACACAATATATCCAGATCATATACTAAATCTAAAAAAGAGAAACACACCAAAATCTTCCAACAGATCTGTCTTTTGCATGCATTCAAGATACAGAACACTTGTGATGCTGCTGTCCCTGCAACATCAGTTTAAATGGGTCAGTAGTTCTTTAAATATTTAACACTTCACATTCTCTTCTCCACCCCCTCAATCAAATGCTGTAAGCCACACCCTCATTCTGTTGCCACAGTAATGGGAATAAATCCTGGGAGCTGATAAGGAGTTGCTATGGCAGCTATGCTATCTGTGCTGTTTGAGAGAGAATTAAAGGTAAAGAAACCCTGTCAAATGGCTTAATCTAAGACCCTGGCAATTGTACATTGTTTACTACCATTTACCTGAAAGCAATAACATGCATTAAAGCACTAAAAATATATTTTAACCATTTGCTTGCCAAATAACGCTATACCACATGACTCTGCAAGGTGTTGCAGTCCTAAGTGGCAATAAAGAAGTTAAAATCCCTTAATTACTGTTTCACCAGCCTCAATACTATCAACATAATAAACTGTACTTGAATAAAGTAACCCTTAAACACACAATAGTAAAGGAAGGTTCAGTCAAGCAGGCAATACCCACCTTGTCGCAATACAATTCCAGATTGAGGTCTCCTTTGTTAGTGTGCAAGCGTACATAGCCCTTCTTCTTAACATACTGATAACGCACAGTGTCATCTGCTATGGCAGCTGCAAAAACACGAAAGGTGCATGTTCACTAATAAGCAGTCAGGACAGTAAGAGAATGTCCCCCTGCAGATTGACACAATAAATAGAGTTATCTATTCATTTCCATGTGATGGTAGCACTGGAAGGTATAGCTATAGATAGACTGGATCACAAAGCAAAAACATAATTTATGCTCCCCAGATAAATTCCTTTCCTTACTGGCAGGGAGAGTTCACAACTTCATTCCTTACTGTTGGGAAACACAACACCTGGCCACCAGGAGGAGGCAAAGACACCCCAGCCAAAGGCTTAAATATCCCTCCCACTTCCCCTATCCCCCAGTCATTCTGCCGAGGAACAAGGAAAAGTAGGAGAAACATTAGGGTATAAAGGTGCCAGAAGAAATAATATAAAAAGGGAGCCGCCCAACAAAAAATAAATTACGGGCGGGGCTGTGGACTCTCCTTGCCAGGAAGGAAAGGAATTTATCTGGTAAGCATAAATTATGTTTTCCTTCCATAAGGCAGGGAGAGTCCACGACTTCATTCCTTACTGTTGGGAAAACTATACCAAAGCTCCAGAGGACACTCAATGAATAACGGAAGGGAACAAAAAAAGGAGGTGGACCCTATTCTGAGGGCACCACAGCCTGCAAAACTTTTCTCCCGAAAGCTGCTTCAGGCGAAGCAAACACATCAAGCATGTAAAATTTAGAAAAACTGTGTAAGAAGGAGGTAGCCGCCTTACAAATCTGATCCATAGAGGCTTCGTTCTTAAAAGCCCAGGAGGAAGTCACTGCTCTAGTGGAATGAGCCGTTAACCTCTCAGGAGGCTGTCGTCCCGCTGTCTCATAAGCTAAGCGGATCACACTCCTCAACCAGAAAGATAGGGAAGTCGTAATAGCCTTCTGCTCCTTACACTTCACTGTATAAATTACAAAGAGGAAGATTGTCTGAATTCCTTAGTAGCCTGAAGATAGAACTTCAAGGCACGAACCATATCCAGATTGTGAAGCAAGCGTCCCTTAGCTGAAGAAGGATTAGGACACAAGGAAGGAACAACAATTTCTTGATTAATGTTACGGTCCGACACCACCTTAGGAAGGAACCCTAATTTAGTACATAAAACAGCCTTATCAGCATGGAAAACAAGATAAGGAGAGTCACAATGTAAAGCAGAAATCTCAGAAACTCTGCGCGCAGAGGCAATAGCCAGCAAAAAAAGAACCTTTCAAGATAAATTAAATGTCAACAGTATGCATAGGCTCAAACGGAGCCTGCTGCAAAACACTAAGAACAAGATTTAGGCTCCAAGGCAGAGCCCCAGATTTAAACACAGGTCTGATCCTAAAGGGAGAGTTCCAGAGGGGAACCTCAAGAGGCACGCTGACAATGTGAAAATAAAACAAATGTTGTAATGTTCCAAAGTTTTACCAATCGTGACTTCAAACAAAAGCTTTCTTCGATATTCCCATACAACATAAAGTTCTGGGTGATGGCTGAAATCCTTCAGTGGGACAGAAAGGCAGCTCCTCTAAGACCCGGTGTGTGGGACGAACTGAGAGAATGAAAAGAACAAAAAGAGGGCGCCTCATAGTGTAATATGTTCCGTGTGTAAGGTTGGTAGACAGGGAGATATATATGCTCACCAGATATATAGGCACCGTGTTATGACCGGTGCAGGATAGCAGGCTAGCACTTAACAGTGGCTAGTGCACTGAAGGGAATGCCTCTGGTTTGGTCTCCCGCTGTGGTGACTCATTGCACGGCTCTCGATATCGGGACCAAAAGGTTGCAGACAGGGTTTTTTTGGCAATCAGTTCAAAGACAACTTCCAATAATAAAAAAATGTAAACGCTTTATTGTTACAAGGCAACACGTTTCTTGACCAAACACTGGTCATTTCTTCAGGCAAAAAGCGGATACAAAAAGATACAACAAGCAACATTATATACACTTGTAATTAAAAAAATGGAAGTTGTCATTTGTGCAAAGACCAATAGGAGTCCAACAGGTGATCTCAAAATAAAAAATGAATATCTATTAGTCGATAACTTCATTTCACATAGTGTGTATTGTATATCTGTTAATAAAATTTTGGAGTTTAATTTGAGAAAAAAAAAGTCCAACATTAACACAATGGTAAAATTTTTACCTCAAAAATGTCATTGGATAAAAAATGAATGCATTCGGATTAGATCCTAGTCAGAGCCTTAAGAAAGGACTGCACATCCAGAAGCTCAGCCAATCTCTTGTGCAGTAACACCGACAGGGCCGATATCTGTCCCTTTAGGGAACTAGCAGATAGACCCTTCTCCAGTCCATCCTGGAGAAAAGATAAAATTCTGGCACCCTTAACCTTATGCCAGGAAAAAACACGCTCCTCACACCAGTACAAGTAAGTCCTCCACACTTTATGGTAGATAGGACGAGTAACTGGCTTACAAGCTTGAACCACAGAGTATCGATACCACTCTCAGAGAACCCTCTCTTGACTAAGCGTTCCACGCAGTAAGCTTTAGATAATCTAGATTTAGATGAACAAAGGGATCCTGTATCAGCAGATCTCTGCAACAAGGTAACCTCCACTGAGGAGATGAGGACATCCCCACCAGATCCGCAAACCATGTCCTTCGCGGCCATGATGGAGCAATCAAAATCACTGATGCTCGCTCCTGCTTGATGCGGGCTACCACACAAGGGAGAAACAGTAATGGAGGAAAAAAGTATATGAGTCTGAATATCCATGGTACTGCTAGGGCTCCATCAATTCCGCCTGAGGATCCCTCGACCCGTACCTGGGTAGCTTGGTAATGAGGCGGGATGCCATGAGATCTATCTCCGGCGTCCCCCACTCGCTGCATATTCTACAAACACCTCGGGGTTGAGAGGCCATTCCCCTGGGTGAAAGTATTGCCTGCTGAGGAAGTCCGTTACCTAGTTGTCCACACCCGAAATGTGGATGGCTGACAGCGTACATCTGTGAGTCTCAGCCCACTGTAGTATCTAAGATACTTCTCTCATCGCCAAGGAACTTCTAGCTCCCCCTGATGGTTGATGTAGGCAACTGAGGATATATTTCTGTCTGGAATCTGATAAACTGGGACGAACCCCGAAGGGGCCAAGCCTTCAAGGCATTGAAGATTGCCTGGAGTTCCAATGTATTGATCAGAAGGGAGGACTCATCCTGAGTCCACAGTCCTTGTGCCTTCTTGGCACCCCAAATGGCTCCCCAGCCTGAAAGGATTGTGTCTGTAGTCACAATCTCCCAGGTCTCAAGAAGCACGTGCCTTGAGACAGATGATCTGGACAGAGCCACCAAGAGCACAAGTCTCTCGACAGGTTGTCCAGCATAATCTGCTGAGACAGATCTGAATGGTTGCCGTTCCATTTTCTCAGCATGCATAGTTGTTAGGGTCTAAGACGGAATCTGGCAAAAGGAATGATGTCCATACAGGACACCATGAGTCCAACCACCTCCATAGACTGAGCCACTGAGGGTCTCAAGGAGGCCTGGAGGGCAAGACATGCAGAAGTTAGCTTGCAACGTCTTTGGTCTGTGAGGAATATTCTCATGGATATAGAGTCTATTATTGTCCCCAGGAAATTCACCTTTGTACTTGGAGTAAGAGAACTCTTTTCCAAGTTTATCTTTCATCCATGTGATAGAAAATTGAGAAGGGACCCCGAATGTTCTTCTGCTAGACGAAAAGAAAGTGCCTGCACCAAGATATCATCAAGGTAAGGCGTTGCTGCAATACCTCGTGTTCTGGCAACGGCTAGAAGAGCCCCCAGAACCTTCGTAAATATCCTTGGAGCAGTAGCTAGGCCAAACGGAAGAGCTATGAACTGGAAGTGCTGGTCCAGAAAGGCAAAACTCAGGAAGGTATGCATCCTTCAGGTCTATGGTGGTCATAAACTGTCCTTCCTGAACCAGAGGAAGGATTGACCGTATTGTGTCCATCTTGAAAGAGGGAACACTCAGAAACTTGTTTAGGCACTTTAGGTCCAGAATTGGATGAAAAGTTCCCTCCTTCTTTGGAACCACGAAAAGGTTTGAATAAAACCACAAACCTCTTTCTGCTGTAGGTAGTGGGACAATTACTCCTACAGATGAGATATCCCGTACGCAACCTAAGAAGGCACCCCTCTTTTCTGGTCTTGTAGACAGACTGGAGAGTAGAAATCTGACCAGGCGGATGAAACTGGAATCCTATACCGTATCCTTGAGATACAACCTCCAGGACCCAAGGATCCTGTACATCCTGGAACCAAGCATCTAAAAAAAAAAGACAGTCTGCCCCCTACTTGATCCGATCCACGATCGGGGGCTGCCCCTTTATGCCGATTTGTTCTCAGCAGGCTTCTTAGTCTGTTTGGACTTATTCCAGGACTGAGCTGGCTTCCAACTACTTTTGGGCTGCTCCGACTTGGAGGATTGTTGTCATTGTGATTTGTCACAACAAAAGGAACGAAAATAAGACGATTGCCGTTCCTTAGGCCTATTTTTCTTATCTTGCGTAGGGAGGCACCTTCCCCTCCGGTAACCGTAGAAATAATGAAGTCCAGCCCCCTGGACCAAATAAAATTTTCCCCTTGAAAGGAAGAGAAAGGAGTCTGGATTTAGAAGTCATATCTGCATACCAAGACTTCAACCAGAAAGCCCGGCGGTCTAGGACCGCAAATCCAGAAGCCTTTGCATTTAGGCGAATAATATGCATATTCGCGTCACAGATGAAGGAGTTAGCAATTTTTAGGGCCTTAATTCTCTCCTGAATATCCTCGAGGGGAGTCTCCACTTCAATGAGCTCCGACCAGTAGGTAGCTGCTCCAGCAACCGCGGCTACAGCTGCTGCAGGTTGAAATAAAAACCCTGTATGTTGAAACATCTTTTTCAGAAATGTCTCCATTTTCTTATCCATAGGCCCTTTTAAAAGAAGAACTATCCTCCAGAGGGATAGTAGTACGCTTAGCCAGCATAGAAACAGCACCATCCACCTTAGGGATGGAGCCCCACAAGTCCAATTGAGAGTCAGGGACCGGGAATCATTTTTTTTAAAGTAGACAAGGGGGAAAAGGAAAATCCAATTCTTTCCCATTTGTTACTAATAATGTTCGCCATCTTAACTGGCTACAGAGGTTAACTCATGCTCGGATAGCTGGGACATAGTAGCTAAATCCAACAAATATTTAGATGACTCTAGGTCAGGAGAACTATGTTTAACCTTTCTCTTACATTTGCTAGAGCGAGGTAAGGCACTCAGTGCCGCAGACACCGCCAATTGTAACTGCGAGGTAAAGTCAGACGGAAAGAAAACCTCTACAGATAGATGATTAGTTGAGCCACGGGGAAATGCATGTGTAGCGGGTAGTGTAGAAAGGGTAATAATCTCTCGGGACACAGATTCCTGAGAGGTAGACGGCTCAGAGGGGCAATTAGCGCTTGTCTCCCTTCTTAGACTTTAAAACAGTGCTTAGGCAAATGGAACAAAATTGAGCAGGCGGGCAAACCACTGCCTCCTCACAATATAAACAGGAATTATTAATCAGTACAGAAGGAGGGGAACCTTCTAATGTAATATCAGAGTCCTCCATAGCTAAGATATATTCACAGAAGGACAGACAAAAAGTAAACACTTTTTTTAAAAAAACAGCATCTTTATAATCCCAATGGATTATAAACCCACCTAGACCCAGACAGCTAACAGTGCAACGCTCTCCTTAGGAGTGACGTTCGTAGCAAGATCGTAGGAAAATTAAAAGACCGCACTCGGTCACGTGGTGCGTAGAACAGGACTTCCCATGCTATGAAAAAGGCGCTAAGCTATTATGAGCTGCGCAACACACAAAAACAAAAGTGAAACCTGTTTGTTCTAAGCCAAAAGCAGTGTCTATGAGCCCAAAAACTCTCACATTAAAGCAGTAATAAATAACCCCTTGCTGTTCAAATAATCTACCTAAAGGAGATATTAACCCTTGATCCTATTGAGGCATAAAGGAGCCACACTGTGACCCTGTACAAAAGTGTATATGAAAAATGGTGTTACCTCCAGGATCCATGCTGTGGAACACGCACAACCTCTCAAGCGTGACAGTCTTGCAGCAACGTTTCTGACATGGACTTGAGTGTGTAACAGCAAGCAGTGAAACTCATCAACACTGATTGCTCAGGAGCTATTAGGCGATAGTCTGGATGGGTTCGCAGAAAAACTTTCCCTGCATCTCCAGACTCTACCTTTCACCAGTACTCTCAATGAGAGGTTGACATGATTACTTAAAAACTCCAGTCCATTCTTAAAGCGAACATACCCATAACAGGAATATTCAAATCTTCTGACACTTCTCTGCCACTTCCTATAGTGACAAAAGGCAAAGAATGACTGGGGGATAGGGGAAGTGGGAGGGATATTTAAGCCTTTGGCTGGGGTGTTTGTCTCCTCCTGGTGGCCAGGTGTTGTATTTCCCAACAGTAAGGAATGAAGTTGTTGGCTCTCCCTGCCTTATGGAAGGAATAAACTCTCTGACTAATCACAATGTGATAAACTTACCAGCCTCATGGGTGGTCTCAGGGGTCATGGCTGTAGACGTGAAGGAAGCACTCACTGCACCTGTTGAATAATGTGCCTTTAAAAAAACAAACAAAAAAACAAACAAAAACTATATTAGACTGAAATCACAAAACACAAGCAGGTTGTGTAAAGATTATGCAAGGCAGTTGATGTGCATATTGTGCGCGTATATGTGTGTGTGTGTGTGGTGTGTAGTGTGTATGTATGTGTGAGTGCGTGTGTGCGCGTGGTGTGTAGGGCGTGTGTTCATGCATGTATAGTGTGTGTATGTGTGTGGTGTGTGTGTGTATGTGTATCTTCTACAGAGAAAAATCTTTTTATTGCCACCCTTTACTTCTCAAAATCAAAAAGAAAGTCAGAAAAAAGAAAGAATGAAACTACTGGCTGGTATCTATGGAAATGGTTTATAGACTCCACAATTTAGAGGGTCAGATGTGTTTCTGCAAAAAGCATTTCATATAATGATGAAGAGGAAGATGGAACACACAATAGTGTCAACTCATCTACCAGATAACACTCACCGCATTCAGCTTGTCTGTTGCTTTTTTCTCTGGTCCTTTCATGGTGGCTGCCAATATCTCATCCCCTTTAAACTCTTTGTACAGCTCGTTAAGAGTTTCCCGGGTCTCCATGTTGGCATTTTTTAGATGATAAGATGGATCTTTACGTGCTTTCTCTTCCTCTGAGGAGAACATTTTAAAAATAAGTAACAAATGTACTTACCATATAGGCTTTTAATATTTTTTTCAACTGAAATAAGATTTTTAGAGGGGTGGGGGGAGTAAAAAAAATAAATAACATTTAATTTAAATAAACTACAATATTTTAAATAGTTATTAAAGGCTAGAACAAAAATAAAGTCACAACCCTTACATGACATGCAAATGTTTATAGTAAATTTAATTTTAAATCAGCTTGCTTTTTTAAAGTGATACAAAACAGCGCTCCTTTAGTAGAAACAAAATTATTAAATCAAAGTAAACATAAAATGAAACAAATTTAAATATAAAAAACAATGAAAACTTAGGTTTTATGGTCACATGATGTTTGCAACAAAAGACCTCTACTGAACCTAGGCAATAAACTAACTATCTTCTAGCAACACTTAAAAAATAAAAACTATTGCTTTGTCTTACTGTAGAGACCACAGCCCTCTTGTGAGGTTGTGACAGGAAGTAAAAACATAATTTATGCTTACCTGATAAATTTATTTCTCTTGTGGTGTATCCAGTCCACGGATCATCCATTACTTATGGGATATTAACTCCTCCCCAACAGGAAGTGCAAGAGGATTCACCCAGCAGCGCTGCTATATAGCTCCTCCCCTAACTGCCATTACCAGTCATTCGACCGAAAACATGCAGAGAAAGGAAAACCATAGGGTACAGTGGTGACTGTAGTTTAATGGAAAAATTACCTGCCTTAAAGTGACAGGGCGGGCCGTGGACTGGATACACCACAAGAGAAATAAATTTATCAGGTAAGCATAAATTATGTTTTCTCTTGTTAAGTGTATCCAGTCCACGGATCATCCATTACTTATGGGATACCAATACCAAAGCTAAAGTACACGGATGACGGGAGGGACAGGCAGGCTCTTTATACGGAAGGAACCACTGCCTGAAGAACCTTTCTCCCAAAAACAGCCTCCGAAGAAGCAAAAGTGTCAAATTTGTAAAATTTGGAAAAAGTATGAAGAGAAGCCTCATTCTTAAAGGCCCAAGTGGAAGCCACAGCTCTAGTAGAATGTGCTGTAATTCTTTCAGGAGGCTGCTGTCCAGCAGTCTCATAGGCTAACCGTATTATGCTACGAAGCCAAAAGGAGAGAGAGGTAGCCGAAGCTTTTTGACCTCTCCTCTGACCAGAATAAACGACAAACAGGGAAGACGTTTGTCGAAAATCCTTAGTTGCCTGTAGATAAAATTTCAGGGCACGGACTACATCTAGATTGTGTAGCAGACGTTCCTTTTTCGAAGAAGGATTAGGACACAAAGATGTAACCACAATCTCTTGATTGATATTCCTGTTAGTGACCACCTTAGGTAGGAACCCAGGTTTAGTACGCAGAACTACCTTGTCTGAATGAAAAATCAGATAAGGAGAATCACAATGTAAGGCAGATAACTCAGAGACTCTTCGAGCCGAGGAAATCGCCATTAAAAACAGAACTTTCCAAGATAACAACTTGATATCAATGGAATGAAGGGGTTCAAACAGAACCCCCTGTAAAACATTAAGAACTAAGTTCAAACTCCATGGTGGAGCAACAGTTTTAAACACAGGCTTGATCCTAGCTAAAGCCTGACAAAAAGCTTGAACGTCCGGAACTTCTGACAGACGTTTGTGTAAAAGAATGGACAGAGCTGAAATCTGTCCCTTTAAGGAACTAGCGGATAAACCCTTTTCTAAACCTTCTTGTAGAAAAGACAATATCCTCGGAATCCTAACCTTACTCCATGAGTAACTCTTGGATTCGCACCAATATAAGTATTTGCGCCATATCTTATGGTAAATCTTTCTGGTAACAGGCTTCCTAGCCTGTATTAAGGTATCAATAACTGACTCAGAAAAACCACGTTTTGATAAAATCAAGCGTTCAATTTCCAAGCAGTCAGCTTCAGAGAAATTAGATTTTGATGTTTGAAGGGACCCTGGATCAGAAGGTCCTGTTTCAGAGGTAGCGACCAAGGTGGACAGGATGACATGTCCACTAGATCTGCATACCAAGTCCTGCGTGGCCATGCAGGCGTTATTAGAATCACTGATGCTCTCTCCTGTTTGATTCTGGCAATCAATCGAGGAAGCATCGGGAAGGGTGGAAACACATAAGCCATCCCGAAGGTCCAAGGTGCTGTCAAAGCATCTATCAGAACCGCTCCCGGATCCCTGGATCTGGACCCGTAACGAGGAAGCTTGGCATTCTGTCGAGACGCCATGAGATCTATCTCTGGTTTGCCCCAACGTCGAAGTATTCGGGCAAAGACCTCCGGATGAAGTTCCCACTCCCCCGGATGAAAAGTCTGACGACTTAAGAAATCCGCCTCCCAGTTCTCCACTCCCGGGATGTGGATTGCTGACAGGTGGCAAGAGTGAGACTCTGCCCAGCGAATTATCTTTGATACTTCCATCATTGCTAGGGAGCTTCTTGTCCCTCCCTGATGGTTGATGTAAGCTACAGTCGTGATGTTGTCCGACTGAAACCTGATGAACCCCCGAGTTGTTAACTGGGGCCAAGCCAGAAGGGCATTGAGAACTGCTCTCAATTCCAGAATGTTTATTGGTAGGAGACTCTCCTCCTGATTCCATTGTCCCTGAGTCTTCAGAGAATTCCAGACAGCGCCCCAACCTAGTAGGCTGGCGTCTGTTGTTACAATTGTCCAGTCCGGCCTGCTGAATGGCATCCCCCTGGACAGATGTGGCCGAGAAAGCCACCATAGAAGAGAATTTCTGGTCTCTTTATCCAGATTCAGAGTAGGGGACAAGTCTGAGTAATCCCCATTCCACTGACTTAGCATGCACAATTGCAGCGGTCTGAGATGTAGACGTGCAAAGGGTACTATGTCCATTGCTGCTACCATTAAGCCGATCACCTCCATGCATTGAGCTACTGACGGGTGTTAAATGGAATGAAGGACACGGCATGCATTTTGAAGCTTTGTTAACCTGTCTTCTGTCAGGTAAATCTTCATTTCTACAGAATCTATAAGAGTCCCCAAGAAGGGAACTCTTGTGAGTGGAAAGAGAGAACTCTTCTTTTCGTTCACCTTCCATCCATGCGACCTTAGAAATGCCAGTACTAACTCTGTATGAGACTTGGCAGTTTGAAAGCTTGAAGCTTGTATCAGAATGTCGTCTAGGTACGGAGCTACCGCAATTCCTCGCGGTCTTAGTACCGCCAGAAGAGCACACAGAACCTTTGTGAAGATTCTCGGAGCCGTAGCCAATCCGAATGGAAGAGCTACAAACTGGTAATGCCTGTCTAGAAAGGCAAACCTTAGATACCGGTAATGATCTTTGTGAATCGGTATGTGAAGGTAAGCATCCTTTAAATCCACTGTGGTCATGTACTGACCCTTTTGGATCATGGGTAAAATTGTCCGAATAGTTTCCATTTTGAACGATGGAACTCTTAGGAATTTGTTTAGGATCTTTAAATCCAAGATTGGCCTGAAAGTTCCCTCTTTTTTGGGAACCACAAACAGATTTGAGTAAAACCCTTGTCCTTGTTCCGACCGCGGAACTGGATGGATCACTCCCATTAATAAAAGATCTTGTACGCAGCGTAGAAACGCCTCTTTCTTTATTTGGTTTGTTGACAACCTTGACAGATGAAATCTCCCTCTTGGGGGAGAGAATTTGAAGTCTAGAAGGTATCCCTGAGATATGATCTCTAACGCCCAGGGATCCTGGACATCTCTTGCCCAAGCCTGGCGAAGAGAGAAAGTCTGCCCCCCACTAGATCAGTTCCCGGATCGGGGGCCCTCGATTCATGCTGTCTTAGGGGCAGCAGCAAGTTTCCTGGCCTGCTTGCCCTTGTTCCAGGACTGGTTAGGTCTCCAGCCTTGTCTGTAGCGAGCAACAGCTCCTTCCTGTTTTGGTGCAGAGGAAGTTGATGCTGCTCCTGCTTTGAAATTACGAAAGGAACGAAAATTAGACTGTCTAGCCTTAGGTTTGGCTCTGTCTTGAGGCAGGGCATGGCCTTTACCTCCTGTAATGTCAGCGATAATTTCTTTCAACCCGGGCCCGAATAAGGTCTGCCCTTTGAAAGGTATATTAAGCAATTTAGATTTAGAAGTAACGTCAGCTGACCAGGATTTTAGCCACAGTGCTCTGCGTGCCTGAATGGCGAATCCGGAATTCTTAGCCGTAAGTTTAGTTAAATGTACTACGGCATCTGAAATAAATGAGTTAGCTAACTTAAGGGCTTTAAGCTTGTGTGTAATCTCATCTAATGGAGCTGATTCAAGTGTCTCTTCCAGAGACTCAAACCAAAATGCTGCTGCAGCCGTGACAGGCGCAATGCATGCAAGAGGTTGCAATATAAAACCTTGTTGAACAAACATTTTCTTAAGGTAACCCTCTAACTTTTTATCCATTGGATCTGAAAAGGCACAGCTATCCTCCACCGGGATAGTGGTACGCTTAGCTAAAGTAGAAACTGCTCCCTCCACCTTAGGGACCGTTTGCCATAAGTCCCGTGTGGTGGCGTCTATTGGAAACATCTTTCTAAATATCGGAGGGGGTGAGAACGGCACACCGGGTCTATCCCACTCCTTAGTAACAATTTCAGTAAGTCTCTTAGGTATAGGAAAAACGTCAGTACTCGCCGGTACCGCAAAATATTTATCCAACCTACACATTTTCTCTGGTATTGCAACTGTGTTACAATCATTCAGAGCCGCTAACACCTCCCCTAGTAATACACGGAGGTTTTCCAGCTTAAATTTAAAATTTGAAATATCTGAATCCAGTTTGTTTGGATCAGAACCGTCACCCGCAGAATGAAGCTCTCCGTCCTCATGTTCTGCAAATTGTGACGCAGTGTCTGACATGGCCCTAATATTATCAGCGCACTCTGTTCTCACCCCAGAGTGATCACGCTTACCTCTTAGTTCTGGTAATTTAGCCAAAACTTCAGTCATAACAGTAGCCATATCCTGTAATGTGATTTGTAATGGCCGCCCAGATGTACTCGGCGCTACAATATCACGCACCTCCCGAGTGGGAGATGCAGGTACTGACACGTGAGGCGAGTTAGTCGGCATAACTCTCCCCTCGTTGTTTGGTGAAAAATGTTCAATTTGTACAGATTGACTTTTATTTAAAGTAGCATCAATACAGTTAGTACATAAATTTCTATTGGGCTCCACTTTGGCTTTAGCACATATAGCACAGATATCTTCCTCTGAATCAGACATGTTTAACACACTAGCAAATAAACTAGCAACTTGGAAATACTTTTCAAGTAATTTACTATAATATGAAAACGTACTGTGCCTATAAGAAGCACAGAAAAAGTTATGACAGTTGAAAATTGATAAACTGAAAAGTTATAGCATCAAATCTTTGTAAAAAACACAATTTTAGCAAAGGATTGCTCCCATTAGCAAAGGATAACTAACCCTGATAGCAGAAAAAAAAAAAAAAAAAAAAAAAAACAGAAATAAACGTTTGTTTTTTTTATCACAGTCAACTACAATCTCACAGCTCTGCTGTGAGTGATTACCTCCCTCAAAACAAGTTTTGAAGACCCCTGAGTTCTGTAGAGATGAACCGGATCATGCAGGGAAGACAATAAACTTCTGACTGAATTTTGTGATGCGTAGCAAAAGCACCAAAAAAGGTCCCTCCTCCTCACACATAACAGTGAGAGAGATCAGTAAACTGTCATAAATTAAATAAAACGACTGCCAAATGGAAAAAAATAGTGCCCAAAACATTTTTTCACCCAGTACCTCAGAAAATTAAACAATTTTACATGCCAGCAAAAAACGTTTAACATTAATAAATTGAGTGTTATTAAAAAGCCTGTTGCTAGTCCCTGCAAATTAGGCTAAAGTTTTATGCATACAGTATAATTCCAGTGAAGTGCCATTCCCCAGAATACTGAAGTGTAAAATATACATACATGACAGCCTGATACCAGTTGCTGCTACTGCATTTAAGGCTGAGTTTACATTATATCGGTATGGCAGAATTTTCTCATCAATTCCATTGTCAGAAAATAATAAGCTGCTACATACCTCTTTGCAGATTAATCTGCCCGCTGTCCCCTGATCTGAAGTTTACCTCTCCTCAGATGGCCGAGAAACAGCAATATGATCTTAACTACTCCGGCTAAAATCATAGAAAAACTCAGGTAGATTCTTCTTCAAATTCTACCAGAGAAGGAATAACACACTCCGGTGCTATTATAAAATAACAAACTTTTGATTGAAGGTATGAAACTAAGTATAATCACCACAGTCCTCTCACACATCCTATCTATTCGTTGGGTGCAAGAGAATGACTGGTAATGGCAGTTAGGGGAGGAGCTATATAGCAGCTCTGCTGGGTGAATCCTCTTGCACTTCCTGTTGGGGAGGAGTTAATATCCCATAAGTAATGGATGATCCGTGGACTGGATACACTTAACAAGAGAAAGACCCTGCACAAATGAAGTTAAAAAAAATAAAAAGAAAGAAAAGGTAGAATACTTTTAAAATGATAATACATACTGCAATGATTTATATAAGAATAAACAACTTATTAGTGCTTTTATTATTACAACAGAACGAAACAAACTGTTGTATATCCCTTTAAAGACTACATGATAATAATTTAGTCAAACCCACAAAGCTAACTCAATAGATGGATATGTAGTGAATACAGTCTATTGACAAAATAATAGTAATAAAGAGTAAAAAAAGAAATTTCTTTCATGTAATTAGCAAGAGTCCATGAGCTAGTGACGTATGGGATATACATTCCTACCAGGAGGGGCAAAGTTTCCCAAACCTTAAAATGCCTATAAATACACCCCTCACCACACCCACAAATCAGTTTTACAAACTTTGCCTCCTATGGAGGTGGTGAAGTAAGTTTGTGCTATATTCTTCGTTGATATGCGCTTCGCAGCAGGCTGAAGCCCGGTTTTCCTCTCAGTGTGCAGTGAATGTCAGAGGGATGTGAAGAGAGTATTGCCTATATGAATTCAATGATCTCCTTCTACGGGGTCTATTTCATAGGTTCTCTGTTATCGGTCGTAGAGATTCATCTCTTACCTCCCTTTTCAGATCGACGATATACTCTTATATATACCATTTCCTCTACTGATTCTCGTTTCAGTACTGGTTTGGCTTTCTACTACATGTAGATGAGTGTCCTGGGGTAAGTAAGTCTTATTTTTGTGACACTAAGCTATGGTTGGGCACTTTTATATAAAGTTATAAATATATGTGTTTAAACATTTATTTGCCTTGATTCAGGATGTTCAACATTCCTTATTTCAGACAGTCAGTTTCATTATTTGGGATAATGCATATGAATAATCAATTTTTCTTACCTTAAAATTTGACTTTTTTTCCTGTGGGCTGTTAGGCTCCCGGGGGCTGAAATTTTTTTTGACGTTTTTGCGCCAAAAATGTCGGCGTCACCGGATGTGGCGTCATTTTTGGCGCCAAAAGCATTTAGGCGCCAAATAATGTGGGCGTCTTTTTTGGCGCTAAAAAATTTGGGCGTCATTATTGTCTCCACATTATTTAAGTCTCATTATTTATTTGCTTCTGGTTGCTAGAAGCTTGTTCATTGGCATTTTTTCCCATTCCTGAAACTGTCATTTAAGGAATTTGATCAATTTTGCTTTATATGTTGTTTTTTCTATTACATATTGCAAGATGTCTCAGATTGACCCTGAATCAGAAGATACTTCTGGAAAATTGCTGCCTGATGCTGGATCTACCAAAGTTAACTGTATTTGTTGTAAACTTGTGGTAACTGTTCCTCCGGCTGTTGTTTGTAATGAATGTCATGACAAACTTGTTAATGCAGATAATATTTCCTTTAGTAATGTTCCATTACCTGTTGCTGTTCCATCAACATCTAATATTCAGGGTGTTCCTGTTAACATAAGAGATTTTGTTTCTAAATCTATTAAGAAGGCTATGTCTGTTATTCCTCCTTCCAGTAAACGTAAAAGGTCTTTTAAAACTTCTCATTTTTCAGATGAATTTTTAAATGAACATCATCATTCTGATTCTGTTTCTGATAATGATTTTTCTGGTTCAGAGGATTCTGTTTCAGAGATTGATACTGATAAATCTTCATATTTATTTAAAATGGAATTTATTCGTTCTTTACTTAAAGAAGTCTTAATTGCATTAGAAATAGAGGAATCTGGTCCTCTTGATACTAAATCTAAACGTTTGAATACGGTTTTTAAACCGCCTGTAGTTATTCCGGAAGTTTTTCCAGTCCCTGATGCTATTTCTGAAGTAATTTCCAGGGAATAGAATAATTTGGGTAATTCATTTACTCCTTCTAAACGGTTTAAGCAATTATATCCTGTGCCATCTGACAGATTAGAGTTTTGGGACAAAATCCCTAAGGTTGATGGGGCTATCTCTACTCTTGCTAAACGTACTACTATTCCTACGGCAGATAGTACTTCCTTTAAGGATCCTTTAGATAGGAAAATTGAATCCTTTCTAAGAAAAGCTTACTTATGTTCAGGTAATCTTCTTAGACCTGCTATATCTTTGGCGGATGTTGCTGCAGCTTCAACTTTCTGGTTGGAAGCCTTAGCACAACAAGTAACAGATCATAATACTCATAGCATTGTTAATCTTCTTCAACATGCTAATAATTTTATTTGTGATGCCATCTTTGATATCATTAGGGTTGATGTCAGGTATATGTCTTTAGCTATTTTAGCTAGAAGAGCTTTATGGCTTAAAACTTGGAATGCTGATATGTCTTCTAAGTCAACTTTGCTTTCCCTTTCTTTCCAGGGTAATAAATTGTTTGGTTCACAGTTGGATTCTATTATTTCAACTGTTACTGGGGGGAAAGGAACTTTTTTACCTCAGGATAAAAAATCTAAAGGTAAATTTAGGTCTGCTAATCGTTTTCGTTCCTTTCGTCACAATAAGGAACAAAAGCCTGATCCTTCCCCTACAGGAGCGGTATCAGTTTGGAAACCATCTCCAGTCTGGAATAAATCCAAACCTTTTAGAAAGCCAAAGCCAGCTCCCAAGTCGACATGAAGGTGCGGCCCTCATTCCAGCCCAGCTGGTAGGGGGCAGATTACGATTTTTCAAAGAAATTTGGATCAATTCGATTCACAATCTTTGGATTCAGAATATTGTTTCACAAGGGTACAGAATAGGCTTCAAGATAAGGCCTCCTGCAAGAAGATTTTTTCTTTCCCGTGTCCCAATAAATCCAGTGAAGGCTCAAGCATTTCTGAAATGTGTTTCAGATCTAGAGTTGGCTGGAGTAATTGTGCCAGTTCCAGTTTTGGAACAGGGGCTGGGGTTTTACTCAAATCTATTCATTGTACCAAAAAAGGAGAAATCCTTCAGACCAGTTCTGGATTTAAAAATATTGAATAGTTATGTAAGGATACCAACATTCAAAATGGTAACTATAAGGACTATTCTGCCTTTTGTTCAGCAAGGGCATTATATGTCCACAATAGATTTACAAGATGCATATCTGCATATTCCGATTCATCCAGATCACTATCAGTTTCTGAGATTCTCTTTTCTAGACAAGCATTACCAGTTTGTGGCTCTGCCGTTTGGCCTAGCAACAGCTCCGAGGATTTTTACAAAGGTTCTCGGTGCCCTTCTATCTGTAATCAGAGAACAGGGTATTGTGGTATTTCCTTATTTGGACGATATCTTGGTACTTGCTCAGTCTTCACATTTAGCAGAATCTCATACGAATCGACTTGTATCGTTTCTTCGAGAACATGGTTGGAGGATCAATTTACCAAAGAGTTCGTTGATTCCTCAGACAAGGGTAACCTTTTTAGGTGTCCAGATAGATTCAGTGTCCATGACTCTGTCGCTGACGGACAAGAGACGTCTGAAATTGGTTTCAGCTTGTCGAAACCTTCAGTCTCAATCATTCCCTTCGGTAGCCTTATGCAAGGAAATTCTAGGTCTTATGACTGCTGCATCGGACGCGATCCCCTTTGCTCGTTTTCACATGCGACCTCTTCAGCTCTGTATGCTGAACCAGTGGTGCAGGGATTATACAAAGATATCTCAATTAATATCTTTAAAACCGATTGTACGACACTCTCTGACGTGGTGGACAGACCACCATCGTTTAGTTCAGGGGGCTTCTTTTGTTCTTCCGACCTGGACTGTGATCTCAACAGATGCAAGTCTGACAGGTTGGGGAGCTGTATGGGGGTCTCTGACAGCACAAGGGGTTTGGGAATCTCAGGAGGCGAGATTACCAATCAACATTTTGGAACTCTGTGCGATTTTCAGAGCTCTTCAGTCGTGGCCTCTTCTAAAGAGAGAGTCGTTCATTTGTTTTCAGACGGACAATGTCACAACCGTGGCATATGTCAATCATCAAGGAGGGACTCACAGTCCTCTGGCTATGAAAGAAGTATCTCGAATACTTGTATGGGCGGAATCCAGCTCCTGTCTAATTTCTGCGGTTCATATCCCAGGTATAGACAATTGGGAAGCGGATTATCTCAGTCGCCAAACATTACATCCGGGCGAATGGTCTCTTCACTCAGAGGTATTTCATCAGATTGTTCAAATGTGGGGACTTCCAGAAATAGATCTGATGGCTTCTCATCTAAACAAGAAGCTTCCCAGGTATCTGTCCAGATCCAGGGATCCTCAGGCGGAAGCAGTGGATGCATTGTCACTTCCTTGGAAATATCATCCTGCCTATATCTTTCCGCCTCTAGTTCTTCTTCCAAGAGTGATTCCCAAGATTCTAAAGGAGCGTTCGTTTGTTCTGCTGGTGGCTCCAGCATGGCCTCACAGGTTTTGGTATGCGGATCTTGTCCGGATGGCTATTTGCCAACCGTGGACTCTTCCGTTAAGACCAGATCTTCTATCGCAAGGTCCTTTTTTCCATCAGGATCTCAAATCCTTAAATTTGAAGGTATGGAGATTGAACGCTTGATTCTCAGTCATAGAGGTTTCTCTGACTCCGTATTTAATACTATGCTACAGGCTCGTAAATCTGTATCTAGGAAGATATATTATCGAGTCTGGAAGACTTACATTTCTTGGTGTTCTTCTCATCATTTTTCTTGGCATTCTTTTAGAATTCCTAGAATTTTACAGTTTCTTCAGGATGGTTTGGATAAAGGTTTGTCTGCAAGTTCCTTGAAAGGACAAATCTCTGCTCTTTCTGTTCATTTTCACAGAAAGATTGCTAATCTTCCTGATATTCATTGTTTTGTACAGGCTTTGGTTCGTATAAAACCTGTCATTAAGTCAATTTCTCCTCCTTGGAGTTTGAATTTGGTTCTGGGGGTTCTTCAAGCTCCTCCGTTTGAACCTATGCATTCGCTGGATATTAAATTACTTTCTTGGAAAGTTTTGTTTCTTTTGGCCATCTCTTCTGCTAGAAGAGTTTCTGAATTATCTGCTCTTTCTTGTGAGTCTCCTTTTCTGATTTTTCATCAGGATAAGGCGGTGTTGCGAACTTCATTTAAATTTTTACCTAAGGTTGTGAATTCTAACAACATTAGTAGAGAAATTGTGGTTCCTTCATTGTGTCCTAATCCTAAGAACTCTAAGGAAAGATCGTTGCATTCTTTGGATGTAGTTAGAGCTTTGAAATATTATGTTGAAGCTACTAAAGATTTCCGAAAGACTTCTAGTCTATTTGTTATCTTTTCTGGTTCTAGGAAAGGTCAGAAGGCTTCTGCCATTTCTTTGGCATCTTGGTTAAAGTCTTTGATTCATCATGCTTATGTTGAGTCGGGTAGAACTCCGCCTCAAAGGATTACAGCTCATTCGACTAGGTCAGTCTCTACTTCCTGGGCATTTAGGAATGAAGCTTCGGTTGATCAGATTTGCAAAGCAGCAACTTGGTCTTCTTTGCATACTTTTACTAAATTCTACCATTTTGATGTGTTTTCTTCTTCTGAAGCAGTCTTTGGTAGAAAAGTACTTCAGTCAGCTGTTTCAGTTTGATTCTTCTGCTTATAATTTCAGTTTTTTTCATTATAAGATTTAAACTTTGTTTTGGGGTGTGGATTGTTTTTCAGCGGAATTGGCTGTCTTTATTTTATCCCTCCCTCTCTAGTGACTCTTGCGTGGAGATCCACATCTTGGGTATTCATTATCCCATACGTCACTAGCTCATGGACTCTTGCTAATTACATGAAAGAAAACATAATTTATGTAAGAACTTACCTGATAAATTCATTTCTTTCATATTAGCAAGAGTCCATGAGGCCCACCCTTTTTGAGGTGGTTATGATTTTTTTGTATAAAGCACAATTATTCCAATTCCTTATTTTTTATGCTTTCACACTTTTTTCTTATCACCCCACTTCTTGGCTATTCGTTAAACTGATTTGTGGGTGTGGTGAGGGGTGTATTTATAGGCATTTTGAGGTTTGGGAAACTTTGCCCCTCCTGGTAGGAATGTATATCCCATACGTCACTAGCTCATGGACTCTTGCTAATATGAAAGAAATGAATTTATCAGGTAAGTTCTTACATAAATTATGTTATAAATCAGGGGACCAGCAACAGATATCTACTGTATGTACACTGTACAAAAAACAAAATTTATGCTTACCTGATAAATTAATTTTTTTCTTTCCTGGCATGGAGAGTCCACGAATCCATTCCAATTATTACACCCCAGCAGAGCTGTTAAGTGTTACTCCCATTACCCATAATCCCCAGTCATTCGGCCGAAGAAAATGGAAAAAGAAGATGACACAAGGGTATAGAGGTGCCTGAGGTTCATTAAAAAAAAAAAGATGTCTTAACTCAAATTAAGGAGCGGTTCATGGACTCTCCATGCCAGGAAAGAAATTTATCAGGTAAGCATACATTTTGTTTTCTTTTCAATGGCATGGAGAGTCCACAAATCCATTCCAATTACTAGTGGGAGAACAAGACAGGCGGGCCTAAAAAGAAGGCCTCCTGCTTGAAGAACTTTTTCTCCCAAAGGAAGCCTCAGCCAAGGCAAAAACAGAATTTATGTTTACCTGATAAATTACTTTCTCCAACGGTGTGTCCGGTCCACGGCGTCATCCTTACTTGTGGGATATTCTCTTCCCCAACAGGAAATGGCAAAGAGCCCAGCAAAGCTGGTCACATGATCCCTCCTAGGCTCCGCCTACCCCAGTCATTCGACCGACGTTAAGGAGGAATATTTGCATAGGAGAAACCATATGTTACCGTGGTGACTGTAGTTAAAGAAAATAAATTATCAGACCTGATTAAAAAAACCAGGGCGGGCCGTGGACCGGACACACCGTTGGAGAAAGTAATTTATCAGGTAAACATAAATTCTGTTTTCTCCAACATAGGTGTGTCCGGTCCACGGCGTCATCCTTACACGTGGGAACCAATACCAAAGCTTTAGGACACGGATGAAGGGAGGGAGCAAATCAGGTCACCTAAATGGAAGGCACCACGGCTTGCAAAACCTTTCTCCCAAAAATAGCCTCAGAAGAAGCAAAAGTATCAAATTTGTAAAATTTAGAAAAAGTGTGCAGTGAAGACCAAGTCGCTGCCTTACATATCTGATCAACAGAAGCCTCGTTCTTGAAGGCCCATGTGGAAGCCACAGCCCTAGTGGAGTGAGCTGTGATTCTTTCAGGAGGCTGCCGTCCGGCAGTCTCATAAGCCAATCGGATAATGCTTTTAATCCAGAAGGAGAGAGAGGTAGAAGTTGCTTTTTGACCTCTCCGTTTACCAGAATAAACAACAAACAAAGACAAGTTTGTCTGAAATCCTTAGTAGCTGCTAAGTAAAATTTGAGAGCACGAACTACATCCAAGTTGTGCAACAAACGTTCCTTCTTTGAAACTGGATTAGGACACAAAGAAGGCACAACTATCTCCTGGTTAATGTTTTTGTTAGAAACAACTTTTGGAAGAAAACCAGGTTTAGTACGCAAAACCACCTTATCTGCATGGAACACCAGATAAGGAGAAGAACACTGCAGAGCAGATAATTCTGAAACTCTTCTAGCAGAAGAAATTGCAACCAAAAACAAAACTTTCCAAGATAATAACTTAATATCAACGGAATGTAAGGGTTCAAACGGAACCCCCTGAAGAACTGAAAGAACTAGGTTGAGACTCCAAGGAGGAGTCAAAATTTTGTAAACAGGCTTGATTCTAACCAGAGCCTGAACAAAGGCTAGAACATCTGGCACAGCTGCCAGCTTTTTGTGAAGTAACACAGACAAGGCAGAAATCTGTCCCATCAAGGAACTTGCAGATAATCCTTTTTCCAATCCTTCTCGAAGGAAGGATAGACTCTTAGGAATCTTAACCTTGTCCCAAGGGAATCCTGCAGATTCACACCAACAGATATACCAAATTATGTGGTAATTTTTCTGGTTACAGGCTTTCAGGCCTGAACAAGAGTATTAATAACAGAATCTGAGAACCCTCGCTTTGATAAGATCAAGCGTTCAATCTCCAAGCAGTCAGCTGGAGTGGGTCGAACGGACCTAGAACAAGAAGGTCTCTCAAAGGTAGCTTCCATGGTGGAGCCGATGACATATTCACCAGATCTGCATACCAAGTCCTGCGTGGCCACGCAGGAGCTATCAAAATCACCGACGCCCTCTCCTGATTGATCCTGGCTACCAGCCTGGGGATGAGAGGAAACGGCGGGAACACATAAGCTAGTTTGAAGGTCCAAGGTGCTACTAGTGCATCCACTAGAGCCGCCTTGGGATCCCTGGATCTGTACCCGTAGTGAGGAACTCTGAAGTTCTGACGAGAGGCCACAGATCCATGTCTGGAATGCCCCACGGTTGAGTGACTTGGGCAAAGATTTCCGGATGGAGTTCCCACTCCCCCGGATGCAATGTCTGACGACTCAGAAAATCCGCTTCCCAATTTTCCACTCCTGGGATGTGGATAGCAGACAGGTGGCAGGAGTGAGACTCCGCCCATAGAATGATTTTGGTCACTTCTTCCATCGCTAGGGAACTCCTTGTTCCCCCCTGATGGTTGATGTATGAACTTGGCCCTCGCTAGCTGAGGCCAAGCTTTGAGAGCATTGAATATCGCTCTCAGTTCCAGAATATTTATCGGTAGAAGAGATTCTACCCGAGACCAAAGACCCTGAGCTTTCAGGGATCCCCAGACCGCGCCCCAGCCCATCAGACTGGCGTCGGTCGTGACAATGACCCACTCTGGTCTGCGGAAGGTCATCCCTTGTGACAGGTTGTCCAGGGACAGCCACCAACGGAATGAGTCTCTGGTCCTCTGATTTACTTGTATCTTCGGAGACAAGTCTGAATAGTCCCCATACCACTGACTGAGCATGAACAGTTGTAATGGTCTTAGATGAATGCGCACAAAAGGAACTATGTCCATTGCCGCTACCATCAAACCTATCACTTCCATGCACTGCGCTATGGAAGGAAGAGGAACGGAATGAAGTATCCGACAAGAGTCTAGAAGTTTTGTTTTTCTGGCTTCTGTCAGAAAAATCCTCATTTCAAAGGAGTCTATTATAGTTCCCAAGAAGGGAACCCTCGTTGACTGAGATAGAGAACTCTTTTCCACGTTCACTTTCCATCCGTGAGATCTGAGAAAGGCCAGGACAATGTCCGTGTGAGCCTTTACTTGAGGAAGGGACGACGCTCGAATCAGAATGTCGTCCAAGTAAGGTACTACAGCAATGCCCCTTGGTCTTAGCACCGCCAGAAGGGACCCTAGTACCTATGAGAAAATCCTAGGAGCAGTGGCTAATCCGAAAGAAAACGCCACGAACTGGAAATGCTTGTCCAGGAATGCAAACCTTAGGAACCGATGATGTTCCTTGTGGATAGGAATATGTAGATACGCATCCTTGAAATCCACCTTGGTCATGAATTGACCTTCCTGGATGGAAGGAAGAAGTGTTCGAATGGTTTCCATCTTGAACGATGGAACCTTGAGAACTTGTTCAAGATCTAGAGATCTAAGATTGGTCTGAACGTTCCCTCTTTTTTGGGAACTATGAACAGATTGGAGTAGAACCCCATCCCTTGTTCTCCTAATGGAACAGGATGAATCACTCCCATTTTTAGCAGGTCTTCTACCCAATGTAAGAATGCCTGTCTTCTTATGTGGTCTGAAGACAACTGAGACCTGTGGAACCTCCCCCTTGGAGGAAGCCCCTTGAACTCCAGAGAATAACCTTGGGAGACTATTTCTAGCGCCCAAGGATCCAGAACATCTCTTGCCCAAGCCTGAGCGAAGAGAGAGAGTCTGCCCCCCACCAGATCCGGTCCCGGATCGGGGGCCCGCATTTCATGCTGTCTTGGTAGCAGTGGCAGGTTTCCTGGCCTGCTTTCCTTTGTTCCAGCCTTGCATAGGTCTCCAGGCTGGATTGGCTTGAGAAGTATTACCTTCCTGCTTAGAGGACGTAGCCCTTGGGGCTGATCCGTTTCTGCGAAAGGGACGAAACTTACGTTTATTTTTGGTCTTGAAAAGACCTATCCTGAGGAAGGGCGTGGCCCTTGCCCCCAGTGATATCAGAGATAATCTCTTTCAAGTCAGGGCCAAAGAGTGTTTTCCCCTTGAAAGGAATGTCAAGCAATTTGTTCTTGGAAGACGCATCCGCTGCCCAAGATTTTAACCAAAGCGCTCTGCGCCACAATAGCAAACCCAGAATTTTTTGGTCGCTAACCTAGCCAATTGCAAGGTGGCGTCTAGGGTGAAAGAATTAGCCAATTTAAGAGCATGAATTCTGTCCATAATCTCCTCATAAGAAGAAGAATTACTAATAATCGCCTTTCCTAGCTCATCAAACTAGAAACACGCGGCTGCAGTGACAGGGACAATGCATGCAATTGGTTGTAGAAGGGAACCTTGCTGAACAAACATCTTTAGCAGACCTTCTAATTTTTTATCCATAGGATCTTGGAAAGCACAACTATCTTCTATGGGTATAGTGGCGCGCTTGTGTAGAGTAGAAACCGCCCCCTCGACCTTGGGGACTGTCTGCCATCAGTCCTTTCTGGGGTCGACTATAGGAAAACAATTTTATAAAAATGGGGGGAGGTACTAAAGGTATACCGGGCCTGTCCCATTCTTTACTAACAATGTACGCCACCCGCTTGGATATAGGAAAAGCTTCGGGAGGCCCCGGGGCCTCTAAGAACTTTTCCATTTTACATAGTGGTTCTGGAATGACCAGATAATCACAATCATCCAAATTGGATAACACCTCCTTAAGCAGAGCGCGGAGATGTTCCAACTTAAATTTAAAAGTAATCACATCAGGTTCAGCTTGTTGAGAAATGTTTCCTGAATCTGAAATTTCTCCCTCAGACAAAACCTCCCTGGCCCCCTCAGACTGGTGTAGGGGCCCTTCAGAAACCATATCATCAGCGTTCTCATGCTCTACAGAATTTTCTAAAACAGAGCAGTCGCGCTTTCGCTGATAAGTGGGCATATTGGCTAAAATGTTTTTGATAGAATTATCCATTACAGCCGTTAAATGTTGCATAGTAAGGAGTATTGGCGCACTAGATGTACTAGGGGCCTCCTGTATGGGCAAGACTGGTGTAGACGAAGGAGGGGATGATGCAGTACCATGCTTACTCCCCTCACTTGAGGAATCATCTTGGGCATCATTTTTACTAAATTTTTTTATGACATAAAATACATATAGTTAAATGAGAAGGAACCTTGGTTTCCCCACAGTCAGAACACAATCTATCTGGTAGTTCAGACATGTTAAACAGGCATAAACTTGATAACAAAGCACAAAAAACGTTTTAAAATAAAACCGTTACTGTCACTTTAAATTTTAAACTAAACACACTTTATTACTGCAATTGCGAAAAAGTATGAAGGAATTGTTCAAAATTCACCAAAATTTCACCACAGTGTCTTAAAGCCTTAAAAGTATTGCACACCAAATTTGGAAGCTTTAACCCTTAAAATAACGGAACCGGAGCCGTTTTTATATTTAACCCCTTTACAGTCCCTGGAATCTGCTTTGCTGAGACCCAACCAAGCCCAAAGGGGAATACGATACCAAATGATGCCTTCAGAAAGACTTTTCTATGTATCAGAGCTCCACACACATGCAGCTGCATGCCATGCTGTCCTCAAAAACAAGTGCGCCATACCGGCGCGAAAATGAGGCTCTGACTATGATTAGGGAAAGCCCCTAAAGAATAAGGTGTCTAAAACAGTGCCTGCCGATATAATCATATCAAAATACCCAGAATAAATGATTCCTCAAGGCTAAATATGTGTTAATAATGAATCGATTTAGCCCAGAAAAAGTCTACAGTCTTAATAAGCCCTTGTGAAGCCCTTATTTACTATCTTAATAAACATGGCTTACCGGATCCCATAGGGAAAATGACAGCTTCCAGCATTACATCGTCTTGTTAGAATGTGTCATACCTCAAGCAGTAAGAGACTGCACACTGTTCCCCCAACTGAAGTTAATTGCTCTCAACAGTCCTGTGTGGAACAGCCATGGATTTTAGTTACGGTGCTAAAATCATTTTCCTCATACAAACAGAAATCTTCATCTCTTTTCTGTTTCTGAGTAAATAGTACATACCAGCACTATTTTAAAATAACAAACTCTTGATTGAATAATAAAAACTACAGTTAAACACTAAAAAACTCTAAGCCATCTCCGTGGAGATGTTGCCTGTACAACGGCAAAGAGAATGACTGGGGTAGGCGGAGCCTAGGAGGGATCATGTGACCAGCTTTGCTGGGCTCTTTGCCATTTCCTGTTGGGGAAGAGAATATCCCACAAGTAAGGATGACGCCGTGGACCGGACACACCTATGTTGGAGAAAGTATCAAATTTGTAGAATTTGGAAAAGGAATGCAATGAGGACCAAATTGCCGCCTTGCAAATTTGCTCCACAGAAGCTTCATTTTTGAAAGCCCAGGAAGAAGAGACAGCCCTAGTGGAATGAGCCGTGATTTTTTCAGGAGGCTGCTGTCCAGCTGTCTCATAAGCTAACCGGATAACACTTCTCAACCAGAGAGAAGAGAAGTAGAAGTGACCTTCTGGTGTTTACGCTTACCAGAGAAAACAACAAACATGGCAGTTGATTACCGAAAATCTTTAGTTGCTTGAAGGTAAAATTCAGGTTATGCAACATGCGTTCCTTCTGAGGAGGAGGATTAGAACAAAATGAAGGAACAACAATTTCCTGATTGATATTGCGATCTGATACTACCTTGGGAAGAAATCCCAACTTAGTACGATGCTCGGAAACTCTGCAAGCAGAAGATATAGCAAGGAGAAACAAAACTTTCCAAGATAGCAACTTAATATTAGCTGAATGCACAGGCACAAACTGAGCCTGCTGCAGAACTTTAAGAACAAGATTAAGGCTCCATGGGGAAGCAACAGGCACAAATGTTTGAACATCTAGTAGCCAGACGTTTGTGCAAAAGAATAGACAGTGCAGAAATCTGACCCTTCAGAGTGCTGACTGATAAGCCCTTCTCCAGGCCATCCTGAAAGATAAAATTTGGGGAACCCTTAACCTGCTCCAAGAGAAACCCTTCAATTCACACTAAGAAAAGGTATTTAAGCCACACCTTATGGTAAATCTTGTGAGTAACAGGTTTACAAGCCTGAAGCATGGTATCAATGACCATCTCAGAAAAACCACGTCTAGCCAAGACTAGAAGTTTAAAGGGACACTAAACCCAAAAATTTTCTTTCATGATTCAGATAGAGCATGCACTTTTAAGCAGCTTTCTAATTTACTCCTATTATCAATTTTTCTTTGTTTTCTTGCTATGTTTATTTAAAAATCAGGAATGTGATGCATAGGAGCCGGCCCATTTTTGGTTAAGAACCTGGGTTATGCTTGCTTATTGGTGGGTAAATGTAAGCCTCCCATAAGCAAGTGCTATCTATGGTGCTGAACCTAAAATGGAGTGGCTGCTAAGATTTACATTCCTGCTTTTAAAATAAAGAGAACAGGAGAACAAAGAAAAATTGATAATAGGAGTAAATTAGAAAGTTGCTTAAAATCACATGCTCTATCTTAATCATTAAAGAAAAAAAATGGGATCAATGTCCCTTTAATCTCCAAGCAGTCAGCTTCAGAAAATCAAGATTTGGGTGGAGGAAAGGACCCTGAAGTAGAAGGCCCTTCCTTAAGGGCAACCTCCAAGGGGGAAAGAGATGACATCTTAATCAGATCTGCGAAACAGATCCTGCGAGGCCAGGCAGGAGCTATTAGAATCAACGGCACCCTCTCCTGCTTGATACGAGCAAAGACTCGAGGAAGGAGAGCAAACTGAGGGAACAGGTATGCCAGGCTGAAGTTCCAAGGAACCGCCAGAGCGTCGATCATGGCGGCTTGTGGATCTCTTGATCTTGAACAGTACCTTGGAAGCTTAGCGTTTAGGTGAAACGCCATCAGATCCAACTCCGGAACCCTTCACCTGAGGGTTATCATTGAGAATACTTCCGGATTCCACTTCTGGGATGTGGATGGCAGAAAGGATACAATTGTGAGACTCCGTCCATTGGAGAATGCGAGTCACCACCTTCATAACCAATGAACTCCGAGATCCTCCCTGGTGGTTGATGTACCCGTAGGTGACGTTGTCCAATTGGAATCTGATAAACCGGACCAAACTTAGTTGAGACCAGGCTGATAGAGCATTGAAGATTGCTCTCAACTCTAGGATGTTTATGGGAAAAGAAGACTTCTCTCAAGTCCAAAGACCCTGAGCCTTTAAAAAACTCCAAACTGCTCCCGAGCCCGAAAGGCTGGCATCTATGGTCACAATCACCCAGGATGGTCTTAGGAAGCATATACCCTGAGACAGATGGTCCTGAGAAAAACCAACAAGATAGAGAGTCTTTTGTTAGGGGATCTAAAACTATACTCTACGAAAGATCAGAGAGGTCTCCGTTACATTGTCTAAGCATGCATGACTGTAGAGGTCTCAGATGGAAAGGAGCAAAAGGATAATATCCATGGAAACAACCATTAGAACAATTGCCTCCATACACTGAGCCACTGATGGACGAATAGAGAACTGAAGTGAACGACAAGAAGCAAGAATTTTGGATTTTCTGACCTCCGTCAGAAAAATCTGCATAGACAGAGAGTCTATGATCTTTCCCAAAAGGCAAACCCTGGTGTCTTTTCCAGATTTACTTTACATTCGCGGGAATGAAGAATAGACAACAGTGTCTGTATGAGATCTTCCTAAATGAAAAGATGGCGCCTAAACCAAGATTTCGACCAGGTATGGCGCAACCGTTATCTCCTGAGATCTGACCGCTAGAAGGGCCCATAGAACCCTTGTAAAGATCAGAGGAGCCGTGGCAAGGCCAAAGGAAAATGCAAAAAATTGGAGGTGTTTGTCTAGAAAGAAGATTTTCCTTGTGAAAAGGGACATGAAGATACGCATCCTTCAGGTCAATGGTAGACCTAAACGGACCCTCCTGCATCAAGGGTAGAATGGAATGTATAGTCTCCATTTTGAAGGATGGAACCTTGAGAAATTTGTTGAGACACTTGAGGTCCAGTATGGGGTGGAAAGATCTCTCCTTTTTTGGAACCACAAAGAGGTTTGAATAGAATCCTTGATCCTGTTCCGCTACAGGAACTGGGACAATCCCTCCCAGAGAAGATAAGTCATTTACGCAGCTTAAAAAGGCTTCTCTCTTCACCTGATTTACTGATAACCTTGACAGGATAAATCTGTCCCAAGACTTGTTAACATAAGGATCTGGATTCGTTTGATACTAGTAGCATTAGTAAAAATCGCATATAGAGGTACACCCCCTGGCCGCTGGCAGTGCACCTCCAATCATGAAATACATCAATACATCTAGTAACTGTAATATGTGATTCAATCTATATAACCCTATTCTCTGGGAGTATATTAAACTATATGTTTGCTAAAAGGGCAGCAGCAACTTTTTTCATAGATAAGAAAACTGTATGTGTGTATGTATGTGTAAATCTAGAGATCATTAACTCTGTTATATCCCTACTAAAGCATCAGTGAAAACATTAGAAGTCGGTTGTAATACAAATATAAGAAATGGGAAGTAGTGTGGTATATATCTGCAACACAAAGCTCAACCTAAGTGTGTTAGGTCAGGTCAATGACCGTCATTAGTATCTAGGTCAATAATATTAAATGCAGAAATCACTCATCTGTAATTGAATACATACATAGGTAATTAACATAGTAAAACATTCAACTAAGGCATAATGGTAAAACGTAGTGTCCAATACCTAACATGAGCCAGCTGTAGAGACCGGTGAAATATAACTATAAAGTCCTCTAAGAAGAATTGTAATAAGAAAGTCCAATGAAGCAGCGGCACAAGATTTCTCCGGCTATTCGGCATCATCCAACGCCTACTCGCCAGGTTTGATAGTGTCCCATATTTTGCTTAGAATTGAAAGGAAATGAGCTAATCAGCCAATGCGGGGCTCCAGACCGATGAAAGTCCTGTAACACACGAACGATCTTTGCTCTATAATCTTGGTATAGCATTCTCAAATATGTAGGGACCTTTCTCGGTCGCAGCATGGTAATGTGTGGAGGTACGTCCCTATCATGGTCTCTGTGATGAACCCCCTCATATGGAGGCCTTTTTGATTGACAGGATGGCGATAGCCCGGGTCTCTGAGGGAATAGTTCTGCTGCGAGTTGAGGGTATCTCTTGGTTGTCGATCTTTGAGTATTTGGCAGTTTTATTTCAGTAGCCATACTTGCTTGCACTCTCAGATCATGCATAGGAACCTGCATAGAGGAGTACTCTTCCCCTTGCTTCTCGGCTTTCTTGTCTGAGTTAGTAGTACAGTATACTGCGTCAGAGGATTTAGACGCCATTAGGTGTGATTGTTCAAATGCTGCTCGATACTCCTCTAGGAGGTTCCTGATCTCCATGATAATAAATGTCGCCATATCCATGGTAAGGTTCCTCTGCAGAGATCTTCACTAATATTAATAGAGAAGCAGAGAGCGAATTCCACTCTTTATTCAGGCTCTCCCACGGAAGTAAACATGGCTGCTCCCGATATCACTGACCAGCAGAATAGATAGGAAAGCTATATAAGAATCTGCAAGGAGCATCCTGCCTCTTAGATTTTCAGCATGTAGGTCTCCTTAGCCTCCAGGGTCACATTAAAAGAAAGTTAGAGAGGTCTGAGAGGTCGCAGAATTTGACTTTTATATAAAAAGAGGCTGTAACTATTGCGATGTGCGACCTCTCAGTCTCAAAGTTGGCTCCTCCCCCTCCAAACAGGAATTTAACCTCTAAAGTGCAGAGTCCTCCAACTATAGAAAGTAAAAGCACTTACCTGTGGATCCAGCTGCAGGGCAGTAGACAGCTCTTCAGGTATGTCAGACCCAACTGGCCTCTGGCAGATGACCTGGAGAAAAAGAAAAGCAGAGTAACCAACCCTGGTTTTCTATATAGGGGTATCATAAATGTTGAAAGGTAAGCAAGGACTACCTCGCTCCTCTTCCAACTGCTAAAAGCCACCATTACTCTTACTAAAGAGGATTACATGGATACAGCATGGCCCCAATCCTTGCTTGCAGGGAAAAGTACGCATTAAATGATTCAATTCTTCAGACACCATCTTCGCACATCCTCCCGATGATAAAGGCAAAGAATGACTGGGGATTATGGGTAATGGGAGTGACACTTAATAGCTCTGATGGGGTTATTGGAATAAATACGTGGACTCTCCATGCCATTGGAAAGAAATAAGAACACTGAGTAAAAATAAAGAAATAATGCTCACCAGGGTCTATAACCTTCAAATTGTTTTTCACATGGAAGAAGTTTGAGACATTGAACTTGTCCAGATGAGTAGGATCCTTAAAAGAAAAGCATAAGGTTAGATGGGCATTAAACTTAAAATTATATTAAGCACATAAAGGAGGGCAGTTTATCCATGTTAAAGGGACAGTTTACACAAAAACTTTCTCTCCTTTAATTTGTTCCCAATTATCTAATTTAACTGCTGGAGTGTATTCAATTGTTTACAAATAGCTCCTTAGCCTTTATATTGGCATTTTAAATAGCTGATTTAACCTGTAGTACCTATTGAGAAACTATGTAAACACAGACAGCAGAAGAAAATGTTCATTTTCAATTGTTCATTCTAAGTATTGTACAAAGACAGAGATAAGAAATAGAAACATTTGAGTGATTATATAGATAATGAGATCTGCAAGCCTAGCCTATTTTGATGGGCTGTGGTTTCAAAGAGCAAATCCATCTATTTATTTTGCAAAAACAAGCATAAATGAGCAATTTCTCATACTTTTTATACACGGCGACTGGTATAACAAGTAATGGGGAATAAATTCAGGGAAAAACTATTTTACAGTGAATGTCCTTTAAATTATTTTTTGCATAAAAAAATGCCACATTAAAAAAAAAAGTTCATATTGATTATGATTACAGTACAGGTATTTTAGGTCACTACATATATGTTGTATTGTCAAATTTATAGTATACAAACTTGCCTCTGCTTAATAGTATGGTATTCTGCATTCACATTGTTACATAACCTAACAGCATTTAAGGATCTATTATCAAATTATCTAAGTCTGCACTCATGTATATGATTTCCGTTAATATCTTGCACAAAATATGTGATTTTAAAAAAAATAAATAATATATATTATTATATATAATAACTTTTCCCTGAACAAGATAGCAGCTTATAGGAGCATGTGCATGTTGCAGTTCGTTCCTAAAAGTGAAGAGATACCGATGATTTTACCTAAATGCCACAAAAAAAATAATAATAAAGCAACAAAAACATAATTTATGTACGAATTTACCTGATAAATTCATTTCTTTCATATTGGCAAGAGTCCATGAACTAGTGACGTATGGGATATACAATCCTACCAGGAGGGGCAAAGGTTCCCAAACCTCAAAATGCCTATAAATACACCCCTCACCACACCCACAATTCAGTTTAACGAATAGCCAAGAAGTGGGGTGATAAAGAAAGGAGCAAAAGCATAAACAAAGGAATTGGAATAATTGTGCTTTATACAAAAAAATCATAACCACCATAAAAAGGGTGGGCCTCATGGACTCTTGCCAATATGAAAGAAATTAATTTATCAGGTACATTCTTACATAAATTATGTTTTCTTTCATGTAATTGGCAAGAGTCCATGAGCTAGTGACGTATGGGATAGCAATACCCAAGTTGTGGAACTCCACACAAGAGTCACTAGAAAGGGAGGGATAAAAAATAAAGACAGCTAATTCCGCTGAAAAAATTAATCCACAACCCAAATCATAAATTTTAATCTTATAAAGGAAAAGAAAAAAAAATTAAATTATAAGCAGACGAATAAAATTGAAACAGCTGCCTGAAGAACTTTTCTAAAAAAAACTGCTTCTGAAGAAGAAAAAACATCAAAATGGTAGAACTTAGTAAATGTATGCAAAGAATACCAAGTTGCTGCTTTGCAAATCTGATTAACTGAAGCTTCATTCTTAAAAGCCCAGGAAGTGGAAACTGAACTAGTAGAATGAGCTGTAATCCTCTGAGGCGGGGATTTACCCGACTCCAAATAAGCATGATGAATCAAAAGCTTCAACCAAGATGCCAAAGAAATGGCAGAAGACTTCTGACCTTTCCTAGAACCAGAAAAAATAACAAATAGACTAGAAGTATTCCTGAAATCTTTTTTTTTTTTTATATATATTTATTTTTTATTGAGATATATGCATTAAATACAACAAAAGCATTTTTCCAACAATAAAGGTTAGCAGGTTATAATTGCATAGTACTTAGGTCTGAGAGGTAGAAAGAAAACCTCCCATGCATCAGAATTTGAGTAGCCAGTCCATGTGAGTTTTAGTCTATTCATCTGGGCTAACGTCTTTGGCAAACCGTGGAAATATAGCTCCCATTAGATCACTTATCTTTGTTTGCTTATGCTCTTGAGTGCAGGACTGCTACAGAAGGGTATTACAACATTCAGAGTGCACATGACAAAACCTCCGTTTAACAAAACTACTACGCATCATTACAAAACTTCATTTAAAACAAAAGAAAAAGAAAGAACAAAACAAAAATAAAGACAACAACATAATAGATTACAATGTTAAAGGAATGACTCATATGTGCTCGGGTGTCAGAGATATTGCTACAGTATCTAGGTTAGCTTGTGTTGGGAAGTAATGTGTTCATGCTATTTGAAGCAATTGTATAGCATACGTGGCTGAGACCATTCGCGTCAATCCTAATTGGGCATATATTTATATGACTCCCACAAAAGTAGCATGTCTTCAAAAAAGTCTAACCCTCCTGTTTGAAGATAATGAAATCTTTCTAATATCATATCTGAGTTGACCAATTTCTTCCAGTCACGAACGGTAGGGATTCTGATAGTTTTCCAAAATCTGGGTATCATTTGCTTAGCCGTGTTTAACATAATATGAAACAGCTGCTTGCGAATTTTGCATGTTATGGGAGGGTCACTGTGGAGAAGAGCTAATTCTATACTCGGGTTAAGTTGTGTGTGTAAGACTGCATTAAATTTATGAAAGATTGCTGACCAAAAATTTCTGATAGGTTCACAATCCCACCATATGTGTGTCATGTGTCCAGGTTGGCCGCAACCCCTCCAGCAGGCGCCTGAACTCCCTCTAAAAATGCGCTTAATTTTGGCTGGTGTCATATATCAGCGCATACAAACTTTAATGTTTGTTTCCTTTGCTCTTGCAGAATGAGCTGAATGCGATAAATTCTCAAATCTTAACTGCCAATCTTTAGGAGGTGTAGTCGTTTCAAGCTCTTTATCCCACCCTGCAGTATATGAGGGCAGGTTCGGAAACCTATTTTCCAAAACCATCCTATATAGTGTAGAAACTGATCTGAGGACCTTTAAGTCACTCAAGCATGCTTGCTCGAATTTTGTCAAGGGTCGCATAAAATCTGCTTTACTTTTATGTGTGAGTATGAAATGTCTCGCCTGATGGTAATTAAACCAGGAAGCGAAGAAGGGGATTGATAGTGAGTCGATTTGTTGTTTGGATTTTACCTTGTTGTTTTCTAATAAAGTGTGAATCTGTATTGGGGAAATTTGGGTGGCATGCATACTCTTCTCTTGTGTGAGTCCTGGAGGAAACTCTGGGTTGAGTAACAAGTTTGTAAGTGGGTAATATTTTGAGGAAATTTTTGGAAATGCCTTAAGGACATGTAGCCAGTCTCTCCAGGTCTCGTTAGACATGGAGGACTGGGAGACAGTAGAGTTCCCTAGTGCCTGGATATTCCAGCATTTGTTTCCTAAATGATTTGTGCCTGCCATACTCGTTTCTATTTGTACCCACCCCTTAGATTGATCTCCATCATAACCGCACCACTCCAGGACACGCTGAAGAGAGATCGCAAGTTTATATGAATTAAGGTGTGGGACCCCTAGCCCACCTTACTCAGGAACTTTATAAATCGTGCTTTTATTAATACGTGGTGGTCTACGTCTCCATATATAATCATTCAATATTTTTTGCAAAATATCTACTTCCCTAGAAATGTGCTGGACCGGTACGGTCTGTAGGATATACAATGCTTTAGGTAATAGTACCATCTTAGCTTCCTGGATTCTGCCCAGCCACGTAATATTTTTTAGAAGCCAAGAGGTCAGGGATTGAAACTCATGAATTAGTTCCCCATAGTTGTGCTTGCGTGTTAATTGACTGTCTGGAGTCAAATAGACTCCCAGATATTTAAGGCGGTTGATTTGTACTTTTAAGGGGCAGAGTGCTCTGATGTCCTCTAGCGTCTGTTGGGGGATCTTAATCGGTAAAAATTCCGACTTTGTCATATTAACTAAAACATTTGATAGTAGAAAAGAAGAGGCGGATCCATCCAATACTTCCAAACACTGTGAATTTATTGTAGCAAATTTTTTTCACAAACAATTGTTGCTTATGGGACTTCTTATTAAATATAAGACTGAACAAATTGCTAATCTTAAAGAGGAAGTTCCTGGCTGCATATAAATGGAGTGTACAAATGTGGAAGTAAAAGATGCAGAGCATGTGGGTATATCAAAGTAACCAAGACCTGTAAGTCATATACTACTGGATCAGAATATGATATCAAGGGCTGTATAAAATGTTCTACTGATCATGTTATCTATTTAGTTGAATGCACAGAGCATAAAAAACAGTACATAGGAATGACAACAAGGGATGTAAGAACTCGGATTCGAGAGCACATCTCATATATAGAGAATGATATATCATGCTCTGCTCTAGCATCCCACTTTATAGAGGAACATGATCAGGATCTAAGTACCTTCAGTTGGTCAGCCATTGAACATATCCAAAAGTCACACAGAGGTGGTGACAGGCTGAATACTCTAAAAAAACAAGAAGCATATTGGATTTTTATATTTAAGACATTAGTCCCAGAGGGATTTAACTCAGAACATGACATCATTAATTGCTGGAGTAATAAATAGTTACATTTAAGAGCAGTATAATCTAGCAATATCTGGCCTATCAACCACAACTTTCGCTAGTTCTATATATGGGAAATTTAAAGCTAAAATTGAGTCAATAATAGTATATATATATATATATATATATATATATAAACAAACGAGACTGCATAAAAGTAACTTTTTAGATATCTAGCTATTATAAGGAAACTAATGCTAAATAAAGGTTATATAGCTTTATTAAATGTACCATAATAGCTATGGGGTTGCTGTGGCATAGTGCTTAGGTTTAATGCCTCTTAACCCAAAGGTTGTGAGTTCAAACCTGGCCTCAACTGCTTAAAAAAACTTTTTCTGTATATGATTTTTCTATATGTGTCTTTAATAGATGTGTTAGAAGTTGGCGTTGTAAATGACTAAAAATGAGTACCTCCTTTTAAGTTGAATCTGCAATTCAGCACTAGCTGTGTCTTTCTATAAAATGCTACATAAAGACACTTATAGGATTAAGATTAACCTATGTAAGTTAATAGAATTTTTTCCAAGTTGTCAAGCCGATTGAGGCCAAATCCTATTGTATACATTTGATTGGAGTAAATGTTTGAGGGCGTATACCTGTACACAGGTAAAAAGGCTACAGGTGTAGAGGTTCAGGTATGGTCTATGATTAAGGCGGTCAGGATCCGCCGAAACATGTAAGACTGAAACCGGACCTCACATCAGCTCCTATGGTTTTAAGTGTGCGTCTCTGAAGTTTTTTGCAACAATTGTTTGTGAAAAAAATTTGCTACAATAAATTCACAGTGTTTGGAAGTATTGGATGGATCCGCCTCTTCTTTTCTACTTGATGTAACTTGCAAACAGGAAGGAGTATGCTCTCAGGATCACATCCCAAATTGGAAGGCAGCATTAGGTGCAGCTGTGACCAGGCGAGCTGTGAAATTTGGAACGCAACAGGAACCGCGACTGTGGAGGTTGCAAGCGGACACTCTACACCAGGTAAGACCTCTTCCTTCTGCTTTGAAAGGAGTCAGATCCGGGAGGAGAGACCAAGTGAGGCGACCGCATGAAGAGCGGGGTGAGTGAGAGTGTATCTAACCGCATTTAGCAACCTGTACCTGTAGTTCATATTAAGCTTGCTATATAAAGGGGAATAACACACTGCACCTTATGTTATTGTGGCTAAGGGACTAAAGACATTGCACAGGGCAAACCTGGTTTTGCCATTTTTTCAGAAAAAAACATTTGATACCCTGCCAAAAGAGGAGAGCTCAGTCATTGCATGTGTGATAGATTTAAGTGGGTCAGTCATCGTCAGTAAGAGATCGTCTGCGTAAATTGCAGTTTTATGCTGTCTAGTTCCTGCTATAATTCCTTTAATGTGCGGATTCTCTCTAATTCTAATTGTAAGTGGTTCAAGTGATAAAATAAATAACAATGGGGATAAAGGGCAACCCTGTCTCGACCTGTTTCTGATTTCAAAGGACTCAGAGAGCGTCCCATTTACCCTTACCTGTGCTGTTGGATTAGAATATAAGGCCATAATTTTTTGGATAAACTGGTTGGGGAAGTTAAATCTACTAAGAGTCGCTTTTAAGTAAGTCCAGTCAAGTCTGTCAAATGCCTTTTCGGCGTCAGTGGAGAGGAAAAGGGCTAGTTTTGGAGACAAGGTCTATGAGATTAAGTACTTTCACGGTGTTGTCTTTCGCTTCTCTATTGGGTACGAATCCTGCCTGGTCTTGATGAATGAGTTCCGGGAGAAATTAATTTATGCGGGAAGCCAAAATTTTTGCGTATAATTTCAAGTCTGTATTAAGTAGAGAGATTGGTCTAAAGTTGGCAGGGACATCAGGCACCCTGCCCGATTTTTCTAATACTGAGATATGCGCTTGTAACATAGTATCGGGGAATCTATAACCTTCTGCTATGTGGTTAAATAAAGAGGTTAAGTGTGGGGCAAGATATTTTGAAAAGGTTTTATAATACAGGCCCGAGAAACCATCCGGGCCCGGTGCTTTATTAGTTTTTAGGGTACGTATAGCATCTAATACTTCTTTAATGGTAAAAGGTTGGTTCAGGGTCTCTCTTTGCTCATTACTTAGTTGTGGTATTTGTATACTAGAAAGGTATTGATGGCATGTGTGACTATGAGCTGCATCTTCCCTGTCTGGGAATAGGTTATAAAGTTTATGATAAAAGAATTTAAATACTTCAGCTATTTTATGAGTGTCTTCTAAACGTTTCCCTGACTCATTTTTAATTGAGTGTATGTAAGTTTTTTGTTGTCTATGCTTTAAAGCTCTTGCTAGCCATTTCCCTGCCTTGTTGCCCTCCCTGTAGAACGTCTGTTGAAAGGACAATAGTTGTCTTTGAGCATCTATCTGGAGTAAATTATTTAATTGTTCACGCTTTGAGGTAAGGCTATCCAAAACAAGTTTATTGTCAGGGGATTGCTTATGCAAGTAGTCTAAATCAGCAATTTCTTTAGCTATAGTGGTAAATTCTTCTCTCCTCTTTTTTTGTTATGTATGCTTTAAATTTAATGAGTTCACCCCTAATTGTACTCTTGTGGGCCTCCCATATTGTTGTGAAGTGTACATCTGGTGTGTTGTTAATTGTGAAATAGGATTTAATATGTTTAGCTAATCTCTTTACTTGCTGTTTCCCCTTGAGGAGTGACTCATCTAGTCTCCACTGGTACTAGATAAGCAGAGCTGAGGGCCAAGCTATCTCACATAATGCCAGCGAATGATCTGACCAGGTGGTGTGTCTGATCTCAGCTGTTTTCAGGTATGAGAGAGTTAAGTGATCTACAAATATGTAATCCAGTCAAGAATAGCAACTATTGGGAATCGAGAAGAATGTGAAGTCTTTTTTTTGGGGATTAGAGTATCTCTAGGAGTCATGGACCCCAAGCAGTTTAAAATTTTTCCAAATGCTTTGCATGTTTGGAATTTTTTGTCTGGTGTTGGGATTGGAGCAGTCGATCTGGGGGTCTAAAGGGACATTGAGGTCACCTGCTATGATCAAGGAACCCTTAGTCTGAGCTAAAATAGAGTTAGTAGTTGCATTAATAAATTTGCTCTGACGTCTATTGGGTGCATATAAGTTCACTAATGTGATGGGCTTACCAAAAAGGAGACCTGTTACACATAAGTACCTGTCCTCTTTGTCCTGTTCTACATGTATTTTGCTAAAAGCAAGTGACTTATGAATTAATATGCTAACACCATTAATTTTCTTGGCTGGGTGGGAGCTGTGAAAGTGTTGTGGGTAGTTAGATGAAAAGAACTTGGGTATGTGTTTAGTTAGTGTGTCTCCTGTAGCATAAGGATCTGACCCCCTTTCTTATAAAGATCCAATAGTGCCATTCTGCACTTATTCGGGCAATTTAGCCCTTTTGTATTTTGAGATATAATTGTAAAAGCCTGTGAGGTGTCTCTATTCATTATACCTACTTTTGTACCACATGACCTTGCGTTTAGATAATGCCCCCATATACTTCCCTCTGGAACACTCCGAGCACACCTGTTTATGCACACACATCATTGTAATAACTTTAAAAAAAGAAGAAATTATAAAAAACATAATTTATGCTTACCTGATAAATTCCTTTCTTCTGTTGTGTGATCAGTCCACGGGTCATCATTACTTCTGGGATATAACTCCTCCCCAACAGGAAATGCAAGAGGATTCACCCAGCAGAGCTGCACATAGCTCCTCCCCTCTACGTCAGTCCCAGTCATTCGACCAAGAATCAACGAGAAAGGAGTAACGAAGGGTGAAGTGGTGACTGGAGTATAATTTAAAAGATATTTACCTGCCTTAAAACAGGGCGGGCCGTGGACTGATCACACAACAGAAGAAAGGAATTTATCAGGTAAGCATAAATTATGTTTTCTTCTGTTATGTGTGATCAGTCCACGGGTCATCATTACTTCTGGGATACCAATACCAAAGCAAAAGTACACGGATGACGGGAGGGATAGGCAGGCTCATTATACAGAAGGAACCACTGCCTGAAGAACCTTTCTCCCAAAAATAGCCTCCGAAGAAGCAAAAGTGTCAAATTTGTAAAATTTGGAAAAAGTATGAAGCGAAGACCAAGTTGCAGCCTTGCAAATCTGTTCAACAGAGGCCTCATTCTTAAAGGCCCAAGAGGAAGCCACAGCTCTAGTGGAGTGAGCTGTAATTCTTTCAGGAGGCTGCTGTCCAGCAGTCTCATAGGCTAAACGTATTATGCTACGAAGCCAAAAAGAGAGAGAGGTAGCAGAAGCTTTTTGACCTCTCCTCTGTCCAGAGTAAACGACAAACAAGGAAGAAGTTTGGCGAAAATCTTTAGTTGCCTGCAAGTAGAACTTGAGGGCACGAACTACATCCAGATTGTGTAAAAGACGTTCCTTCTTTGAAGAAGGATTTGGACACAAGGATGGGACAACAATCTCTTGATTGATGTTCCTGTTAGTGACTACCTTAGGTAAGAACCCAGGTTTAGTACGCAGAACTACCTTGTCTGAGTGAAAAATCAGATAAGGGGAATCACAATGTAAGGCTGATAACTCAGAGACTCTTCGAGCCGAGGAAATAGCCATCAAAAACAGAACTTTCCAAGATAACATTTTTATATCAATGGAATGAAGGGGTTCAAACGGAACACCCTGTAAGACGTTAAGAACTAAGTTTAAACTCCATGGTGGAGCAACAGCTTTAAACACAGGCTTGATCCTAGCTAAAGCCTGACAAAAGGACTGGACGTCTGGATTTTCTGACAGACGTCTGTGTAACAAGATGGACAGAGCTGAAATCTGTCCCTTTAATGAACTAGCTGATAAACCCTTTTCTAAACCTTCTTGTAGAAAAGACAATATCCTAGCGATCCTAACCTTACTCCAGGAGTAACCTTTGGATTCGCACCAGTATAGGTATTTCCGCCATATTTTATGGTAAATCCTTCTGGTAACAGGCTTCCTAGCCTGAATCAGGGTATCAATAACCGACTCAGAAAAACCACGTTTTGATAAAATCAAGCGTTCAATTTCCAAGCAGTCAGCTTCAGAGAAGTTAGATTTTGATGTTTGAATGGACCCTGTATCAGAAGGTCCTGTCTTAGAGGTAGAGACCAAGGCGGACAGGATGACATGTCCACTAGATCTGCATACCAAGTCCTGCGTGGCCAAGCAGGTGCTATTAGAATTACTGATGCTCTCTCCTGTTTGATTTTGGCAATCAATCGAGGAAGCAGCGGGAAGGGTGGAAACACATAAGCCATCCTGAAGTTCCAAGGTGCTGTCAAAGCATCTATCAGAACTGCTCCCGGATCCCTGGATCTGGACCCGTAGCGAGGAAGTTTGGCGTTCTGGCGAGACGCCATGAGATCTATCTCTGGTTTGCCCCAACGTCGAAGTATTTGGGCAAAGACCTCCGGATGAAGTTCCCACTCCCCCGGATGAAGAGTCTGGCGACTCAAGAAATCCGCCTCCCAGTTCTCCACTCCCGGGATGTGGATTGCTGACAGGTGGCAAGAGTGAGACTCTGCCCAGCGAATTATCTTTGATACTTCCATCATTGCTAGGGAGCTTCTTGTCCCTCCCTGATGGTTGATGTAAGCTACAGTCGTGATGTTGTCCGACTGAAACCTGATGAACCCCCGAGTTATTAACTGGGGCCAAGCCAGAAGGGCATTGAGAACTGCTCTCAATTCCAGAATGTTTATTGGAAGGAGACTCTCCTCCTGATTCCATAGTCCCTGAGCCTTCAGAGAATTCCAGACAGCGCCCCAACCTAGTAGGCTGGCGTCTGTTGTTACAATTGTCCAGTCTGGCCTGCTGAATGGCATCCCCCTGGACAGGTGTGGCCGATGAAGCCACCATAGAAGAGAATTTCTGGTCTCTTGATTCAGATTCAGAGCAGGGGACAAATCTGAGTAATCCCCATTCCACTGACTTAGCATGCATAATTGCAGCGGTCTGAGGTGTAGGCGTGCAAAAGGTACTATGTCCATTGCCGCTACCATTAAGCCGATCACCTCCATGCATTGAGCTACTGACGGGTGTTGAATGGAATGAAGGACGCGGCATGCATTTTGAAGTTTTGTTAACCTGTCTTCTGTCAGGTAAATCTTCATTTCTACAGAATCTATAAGAGTCCCCAAGAATGGAACTCTTGTGAGAGGAAAGAGAGAACTCTTCTTTTCGTTCACTTTCCATCCATGCGACCTTAGAAATGCCAGAACTAACTCTGTATGAGACTTGGCAGTTTGAAAGCTTGAAGCTTGTATTAGAATGTCGTCTAGGTACGGAGCTACCGAAATCCCTCGCGGTCTTAGTACCGCTAGAAGGGCACCCAGAACCTTTGTGAAGATTCTTGGAGCCGTAGCCAATCCGAATGGAAGAGCTACAAACTGGTAGTGCCTGTCTAAGAAGGCAAACCTTAGATACCGGTGATGATCTTTGTGGATCGGTATGTGAAGGTAAGCATCCTTTAAATCCACTGTGGTCATGTACTGACCCTCTTGGATCATGGGTAAGATTGTCCGAATAGTTTCCATTTTGAACGATGGAACTCTTAGGAATTTGTTTAGAGTCTTTAAATCTAAGATTGGCCTGAAAGTTCCCTCTTTTTTGGGAACCACAAACAGGTTTGAGTAGAACCCTTGTCCTTGTTCCGACCACGGAACCGGATGGATCACTCCCATTGTTAACAGATCTTGTACGCAGCGTAGAAACGCTTCTTTCTTTATCTGGTTTGTTGACAACCTTGACAGATGAAATCTCCCTCTTGGGGGAGATAATTTGAAGTCTAGAAGGTATCCCTGAGATATGATCTCTAGTGCCCAGGGATCCTGAACATCTCTTGCCCAGGCCTGGGCGAAGAGGGAGAGTCTGCCCCCTACTAGATCCGGTCCCGGATCGGGGGCTCTCGGTTCATGCTGTCTTTGGGGCAGCAGCAGGTTTCCTGGCCTGCTTGCTTTTGTTCCAGGACTGGTTAGGCTTCCAGCCTTGCCTGTAACGAGCAACAGCTCCTTCCTGTTTTGGTGCAGTGGAGGTTGATGCTGCTCCTGTTTTGAAATTCCGAAAGGGACGAAAATTAGACTGTCTAGCCTTAGCTTTGGCCTTGTCTTGAGGTAGGGCGTGGCCCTTACCTCCCGTAATGTCAGCGATAATTTCTTTCAAACCGGGCCCGAATAAGGACTGCCCCTTGAAAGGTATATTAAGTAATTTGGACTTAGAAGTAACATCAGCTGACCAGGATTTTAGCCACAGTGCCCTGCGTGCCTGTATGGCGAATCCTGAGTTCTTAGCCGTAAGTTTGGTTAAATGTACTACGGCCTCCGAAATGAAAGAATTAGCTAGTTTAAGGACTCTAAGCCTGTCCGTAATGTCGTCTAGCGTAGAGGAACTAAGGTTCTCTTCAAGCGACTCAATCCAAAATGCTGCCGCAGCCGTAATCGGCGCGATACATGCAAGGGGTTGTAATATAAAACCTTGTTGAACAAACATTTTCTTAAGGTAACCCTCTAATTTTTTATCCATTGGATCTGAGAAAGCACAGCTATCCTCCACCGGGATAGTGGTACGCTTAGCTAAAGTAGAAACTGCTCCCTCCACCTTGGGGACCGTTTGCCATAAGTCCCGAGTGGTGGCGTCTATTGGAAACATCTTTCTAAATATTGGAGGGGGTGAGAACGGCACACCGGGTCTATCCCACTCCTTAGTAACAATTTCAGTTAGTCTCTTAGGTATAGGAAAAACGTCAGTACTCGCCGGTACCGCAAAGTATTTATCCAACCTACACAGTTTCTCTGGTATTGCAACAGTGTTACAATCGTTGAGAGCTGCTAAGACCTCCCCTAGTAGTACACGGAGGTTCTCCAATTTAAATTTAAAATTTGAAATATCTGAGTCCAATCTGTTTGGATCAGAACCGTCACCCACAGAATGAAGCTCTCCGTCCTCATGCTCTGCGAGCTGTGACGCAGTATCAGACATGGCCCTAGCATTGTCAGCGCACTCTGTTCTCACCCCAGAGTGATCACGCTTGCCTCTTAGTTCAGGTAATTTAGACAAAACTTCAGTCATAACAGTAGCCATATCTTGTAATGTTATCTGTAATGGCCGCCCAGATGTACTAGGCGCCAAAATATCACGCACCTCCCGGGCGGGAGATGCAGGTACTGTCGCGTGAGGCGAGTTAGTCGGCATAACTCTCCCCTCGCTGTTTGGTGAAATTTGTTCACATTGTACAGATTGACTTTTATTTAAAGTAGCATCAATACAGTTAGTACATAAATTTCTATTGGGCTCCACCTTGGCATTGGAACAAATGACACAGATATCTTCCTCTGAGTCAGACATGTTTAACACACTAGCAAAAAAACTTACAACTTGGTTATAATCTTTTTTAGCAAAAAAACGCACTGTGCCTCAAAGAGGTACTAACGATTAAATGACAGTTGAAATAATGAACTGAAAAAACAGTTATTGCATCAAACTTTAAAACAACACAACTTTTAGCAAAGGTTTGTTCCCATTGGTAAAAAACAACACTAATTAAATTTGTACATAAGAAAACAAAACAACGTTTTTTATACACAGTCACTATAAGAATTCTCACAGCTCTGCTGAGAGAATTTACCTCCCTTCAAAGAAGTTTGAAGACCCCTGAGATCTGTCAGAGATGAACCGGATCATGCAGGAAATATAAAAGTAGCTGACTGGAATTTTTTGATGCGTAGCAAAGAGCGCCAAAAACGGCCCCTCCCTCTCCCACACAGCAGTGAAGAGAAACGAAACTGTCACAATTAAAGCAAAAAAACTGCCAAGTGGAAAATAATACCCAAATATTTATTCACACAGTACCTCAGCAATGTAAACGATTCTACATTCCAGCAAAAACGTTTAACATGAGAATAGTTATTAAAAGGATTAGTGACTTTTAACACAGTAGTTCCGGTGAAATACCATCCCCAGAATACTGAAGTGTATACATACATGTCATTTTAACGGTATGGCAGGCTTTTCTCATCAATTCCATTCAGAAAATAAAAACTGCCACATACCTCAATGCAGATTCATCTGCCCGCTGTCCCCTGATCTGAAGCCTTTACCTCCCTCAGATGGTCGAGAACAGCAATATGATCTTAACGACTCCGGTTAAAATCATAGTAAAAAATCTCTGTCAGATTCTTCCTCAAACTCTGCCAGAGAAGTAATAACACGCTCCGGTGCTATTTTAAAATAACAAACTTTTGATTGAAGTCATAAAAACTAAGTATAATCACCATAGTCCTCTCACACATCCTATCTAGTCGTTGGGTGCAAGAGAATGACTGGGACTGACGTAGAGGGGAGGAGCTATGTGCAGCTCTGCTGGGTGAATCCTCTTGCATTTCCTGTTGGGGAGGAGTTATATCCCAGAAGTAATGATGACCCGTGGACTGATCACACATAACAGAAGAAAAGTAAATAACAGAACATTTTGCCCCTTTCCATGTCGAAGGGGTGTAATACCTTATCTAAACTATGGGAGAACCTATCTCCCAACTGGCTGAGAGTAATAGTAATACAGCTATCCCATTTTAACAGGGAGAAGAAAAAATAGAATAAACAACTCTGGATTAAATACTAAACTGAGTTGAACCAGCCTGCCGGCCTCTGAAAAGAAGAAAAAAGAATAACAATGAACTTGTGAAACATATCTATTAGCATGACATGTTACTAGAGGGCAAAAGTCTCTAATCTTCCAACTTCCTATTTTTAGCATTACCGTGACTGCTTATGCAACACAGATTGTCCGCTATTACAAGAAAGTCTTTCACATTTATTTCCTGGGAAAGAAGAACGTGTATGGCAACTTGCCAACATTACTGTGAAACTAAACATAGATAAAAGGATACAGCTCAGGAATCTTCTTTCTCCTGCAGGTTATTTTGGTTGCCTGTGTTCAGTCTGCGTGTCCTTCTTTGTTGCACTTGCTGCCATTCCCGTCTCTGAGGTAGCGGGTTGTTACTGAGTCCCGATTTGTGTTGGTTTTGTGCATCTTCCCCCTCCTCCATCACAGGGGGTGTAACATCTAGGGCCGTGCAGATCTGTTTGATGTCTCCTGGTGCAGTGCATATGAATCTCTTTCCTTGCCAGGGGATAATTAGCTGAAAGGGAAACCCCCATCTGTATGGGATGTTCAGTTTCCTAAGAAGCATAGTAAAAGGTTTGAGTTCTTTTCTTTTGAGGAGGGTCCTCTGTGACAAGTCTGTGTAAAATTGAAGATCAGCATTTTCGTATTTGACAGGTTGTTTTTCACGAGCCAACTTCATAAATTCTTTGTTGACCTGATAGTTTGTTATCCGTACAATTATGTCCCTAGGTGGTTGTGTGTCTAGCGGTTTAGGGCGGAGTGCCCTATGGGCTCTGTCTATCTCGATCTTTATTGGAGACTCTTTTTGTTTCAAAGAGTTAAAGAGATCTTGTAGGTATTGCTCTAGGCCCGATGGCGGGATAGATTCGGGGACACCTCTGATTCTGATATTATGCCTTCTACTTCTATTTTCGGCATGATCAATTTTTTCTTCCAGACCTAGTATGACTTCATTCTGTTTGTGGATGGTGGTATGTAGATCAGATATTGCCGCAGTATGGGTATCCTGGGTAGTTTCCACTGCCTCCACTCTATGCCTTATTTCAGACATTTCTTTCTTTAGGTCGTTGATTTCCTCTTTGATACATTGCTTAACTTGCAGAACTAGAGCCGAAAAATCTTTTTTAGAGGGGAGTGATTCAAATAGAGCTTTAGGCACTGTGATGGTGTCTGTAATAGTTTCAGAGTCCGAGTCTGAAGATGAATAAGCTGCAGCAAAGTCATGATCCTCACCGGGATTTAAACTTGTGGACTTGACCTCTACCGATTTGAAAAAATTGTTAACTGAGGGGGTAGCCTGACTTCTTTGCTTTGGTACAGCCCCTTTTTTATTAATTTTTTTAGGAGACATGTTTGCCCCGTTCAATGTCAGAGTCTGTATTTTATAGATACTCTTTGTGCAGGTTGATATCTGATAGGGACCTAGCACATTGAGTTGAACAGTAAAGCTCACCCCAAGCAAAAGTTCCCAGGCCAGGTGTTCACAGAGCTGTTTTACTTATTGTGGCTTGGGAGCAGCGATATATGTCACTGCCATATGTATATTTCTTGTGTTTTAAGCAAGGTGCCTGGGTACTGCTACGTTGCGCAGCATAAAAATAATGGTTATGTGTAAAATCCCTTTCAGGCGTCAGGCTGTGGCGTGGGCCTCTCCTCCAGTAAATTATAAATCAAATTGAAAGCTTTACTCCTTGTGCTGTATATAATGTCACATGTATTTTAAAAGCATATATGTGGAGTCACAGATGAATATTCCTTTCAGTGGTAAACATATAGCAAGGACAGATAAAGCCCTTTGAAGTTGGTCACACTAGGCTTGAGCAAAGCATTTTCCCTTAAGTGTTGTTTCACATTATACCTCTCTGTCACTCTGTCGCTACATAGGCATTGCTTAGATGTTGCAGGTCTTAGGGCTGATTATATATGTCTTTTAGTTACTTTTCTTAAACACCCATGTCTCATAAATCCGTTTGCAGCTAAGATGCAGTTTCTCTCACTAATGGGCCTCTGCCATGCAGTATTTTATTCAGTTGAGTGTCTCTAAACATTTGCGGTCTTTGAGTTCAGTCCTCCGTTATGGTCGCTAGCCGACATCTTTTATTTTAGGCAGTGTCCCATACTCGTACATTACCTCTTCCTCAGCTGCCGTTGTAGATATAAGTCGAGCCTAGGGCTTGTATGAAGTTCCGGTACGTGTAGGCCCGTCCTGCCACGCACCGTGTCGGCCGTTGTGAATAAGTTACCGAGCGCACCCCCGCCTCACATCTGACAGCCCGCTCGTTATTTGGGCTATATACCACCTCGGGGCTGAATTGTTCTCCCAGTTATGGCAGTTTAACACTTCTCAGCCAGACAGGGCACAGGAGCCGTTTCAAGCCGCGGCCATTTCCTTGGCTGGCTAGCTCCGCCTCATTCCTGAAATCTTTAGTAGCTTCAACATATTTCAAAGCTCTCACCACATCCAAAGAATGTAAAGATCTTCCCAAAGAATTCTTAGGATGGGGACACAAAGAAGGGACAACAATTTCCCTACTAATGTAGTTGGAATTCACAACTTTAGGTAAGAATTTAAATGAAGTCCGCAAAACTGCCTTATTCTGATGAAAAATCAGAAAAGGAGACTCACAAGAAAGAGCAGATAATTCAGAAAATCTTCTAGCAGAAGAGATGGCCAAAAGAAACAACACTTTCCAAGAAAGCAATTTAATGTCCAAAGAATGCATAGGCTCAAACGGAGGAGCCTGTAAAGCCTTCAAAACCAAATTAAGACTCCAAGGAGGAGAGATTGATTTAATGACAGGCTTGATACGAACCAAAGCCTGTACAAAACAATGAATATCAGGGAGTTTAGCAATTTTTCTGTGGAATAAAACAGAAAGAGCAGAGATTTGTCCTTTCAAGGAACTCGCAGACAACCCCTATCCAAACCATCCTGAAGAAACTGTAAAATTCTAGGAATTCTAAAAGAATGCCAAGAGAATTTATGAGAAAAACACCAAGAAATGTAAGTCTTCCAAACTCGATAATAAATCTTTCTAGAAACAGATTTACGAGCCTGCAACAAAGTATTAATCACTGAGTCAGAGAAACCTCTATGACTAAGCACTAAGCGTTCAATTTCCATACCTTCAAATTTAATGATTTGAGATCCTGATGGAAAAACGGACCTTGAGATAGAAGATCTGGCCTTAGTGGAAGTGGCCATGGTAGGCAACTGGACATCCGAACAAGATCCGCATACCAAAACCTGTGAGCCCATGCTGGAGCCACCAGCAGTACAAATGATTTCTCCATGATGATCTTGGAAATCACTCTTGGAAGAAGAACTAGAGGCGGAAAAATATAGGCTTCCGCCTAAGGATCCCTGGACAGGTACCTGGGAAGTTTCTTGTTTAGATGAGATGCCATCAGATCTATTTCTGGAAGCCCCCACATCTGAACAATTTGAAAAAACACATCTGGGTGAAGAGACTATTCTCCCGGATGCAAAGCTTGACGACTGAGATAATCCGCTTCCCAATTGTCTATACCTGGGATATGGACCGCAGAAATTAGACAGGAGCTGGATTCTGCCCAAACAAGTATCTGGGATTGACATACGCCACAGTTGTGACATTGTCTGTCTGAAAACAAATAAACGGCTCTCTCTTCAATAGAGACCTAAACTGAAGAGCTCTGAGAATCGCATGGAGTTCCACAATATTGATTGGTAATCTTGCCTCTTGAGATTTCCAAAGCCCTTGTCCTGTCAAAGATCCCCAGACAGCTCCCCAACCTGAAAGACTCGCATCTGTTGTGATTACAGTCCAGGTTGGACGAACAAAAGAGGCCCCTTGAACTATACGATGGTGATCTAACCACCAAGTCAGAGATAGTCGAACATTGGGATCTAAGGATATGAATTGTGATATCCTTCTATAATCCCTGCACCATTGGTTTAGCATACAAAGCTGAAGAGGTCTCATGTGAAAACAAGCAAAGGGGATCGCGTCCGATGCTGCAGTCATGAGACCTAAAACCTTCATGCACATAGCTACTGAAGGGAATAATTGAGACTGAAGGTTCCGACAGGCTGCAACCAATTTCAGACGTCTCTTGTCTGTTAGAGACAAAGTCATGGATACTGAATCTATTTGGAAACCTAAAAAGGTTACCCTTGTCTGAGGAATCAAAGAACTTTTTGGTAAATTGATCCTCCAACCATGTCTTTGAAGAAACAACACTAGTTGATTTGTGTGAGATTCTGCAGAACGTAAAGACTGAGCAAGTACCAAGATATCGTCCAAATAAGGAAACACCGCAATACCCCGCTCTCTGATTACAGAGAGTAGGGCACCGAGAACCTTTGAAAAGATCATTGGAGCTGTCGCTAGGCCAAAAGGAAGAGCAACAAATTGGTAATGGTTGTCTAGAAAAGAGAATCTCAGGAACTGATAGTGGTCTGGATGAATTAGAATATGAAGATATGCATCCTGTAAGTCTATTGTAGACATATAATGCCCTTGCTGAACAAAAGGCAGAATAGTCCTTATAGTCACCATTTTGAATGTTGGTACTCTTACATAATGATTCAAGACTTTTAGATCCAGAACTGGTCTGAATGAATTTTCTTTCTTTGGGACCATGAACAGATTTGAATAAAACACCAGACCCTGTTCCTGAAAAGGAACTGGCACGATTACCCCAGATAACTCCAGGTCTGAAACACACTTCAGGAAAGCCTGCACTTTCACTGGGTTCACTGGAATGCGTGAGAGAAAGAAACTTCTCACAGGCAGTCTTACTCTGAAACCTATTCTGTACCCCTGAGAGACAATGTTCTGAATCCAATGATTTTGGACTGAATTTATCCAAACATCCTTGAAAAATTTTAATCTGCCCCCTACCAGCTGAGCTGGAATGAGGGCCGCACCTTCATGCGGACTTGGGGGCTGGTTTAGATCTCTTAAATGGCTTGGATTTATTCCAGATTGAGGAAGGCTTCCAATTGGAGACAGATTCCTTAGGGGAAGGACTAGGTTTCTGTTCCTTATTCTGTCGAAAGGAACGAAAACGGTTAGAAGCTTTAAATTTACCCTTAGATTTCTTTATCCTGAGGCAAAAAAAGCTCCCTTCCCCAGAGTGACAGTTGAAATTATAGAATCCAAATGAGAACCAAATAATTTATTACCTTGGAAAGAAAGAGATAGCAATGTCGATTTAGAAGTCATATCAGCATTCCAAGATTTAAGCCATAAAGCCCTTCTAGCTAAAATAGCTAAAGACATATCTAACATCAATTCTGATGATATCAAAAATGGCATCACAAATGAAATTATTAGCATGTTGAATTAATTTAACAATGTTATACACATTATGATCTGATACTTGTTGCGCTAAGGTTTCCAACCAAAAAGTTGGCCTGAACATAAATAAGCTTTCCTTAGATAAGATTCAAGCTTCCTATCTAAAGGATCCTTAAAAGAAGTACTATCTTCCGTAGGAATAGTTGTACGTTTAGCAAGAGTAGAGATGGCCCCATCAACTTTGGGGATTTTTTCCCAAAACTCCAATCTATCAGTAGGCAAAGGATACAATTTTTTAAACCTTGAAGGAGTAAAAGAAGTACCCAGTCTATTCCATTCCTTAGAAATCATATCTGAAATAGCAACAGGAACTGGAAAAACCTCTGGAATAACTACATAAGGTTTATAAACCGAATTTAAACGTTTACTAATTTTAGTATCAAGAGGACTAGTCTCCTCCATATCTAATGCAATCAACACTTCTTTTAATAAAGAACAAATATACTCAATTTTAAATAAATAAGAGGATTTGTCAGTGTCAATATCTGAGGCAGGATCCTCTAAATCAGACAGATCCTCATCAGAGATAGATAAATCAGTATGTTTTCATTAGAAAATTAATCAATTCTATGAGAAGTTTAAAAAGACCTTTTACGTTTATTAGAAGGCGGAATGACAGACAAAGCCTTCTGAATGGAATCAGAAATAAATTCTCTTAAATTTACAGGAATATCCAGAGCATTAGATGTTGATGGGCCAGCAACATGTAATGAACTACTACTGATGGAAACATTCACTGCATGTAAAAGTTTATCATGACAACTATTACAAACCACAGCTGGAGGAACAATTACCACAAGTTTACAACAAATCCACTTAGATTTGGTAGAACCGATATCAGGCAGCAGGATTCCAGTAGTAGATTCTGAGACAGGATCAGATTGAGACATCTTGCAGTATGTAAAAGAAAAAACAACATATAAAGCAAAATTATCAATTTCCTTATATGACAGTTTCAGAAATGGGAAAAAAAGCAAACAAAATAAGTCTCTGACATAGAAAAAAAGACCAGAGGCAAAAGGAATGAGGTCTTAAATAAAGAAAAAAATGTTTGGCGCCAAGTATGACGCAACACACTGAAAAACATTTTTTGGCACCAAAAACGTCCGGAACGAAACTCGAGCGTCATAGATGACGCAACCTCGTGAAAAGACTTGGCACCAACTAAGACGTCGAAAATGTAAAATTTTCGTCAACAAACGTAATTTTTCCCGCCAAAAAATCTTGCGCCAAGAATGACGCAATAAATTATAGCATTTTGCGCTCTCGCAAGCCTAATACAGCCCGCAATTAGAAAGAGTCAATTTGAAAACCTCGGGTAAGAATTTTTTTTTTTTTAAAAACATTTCCCAGATATGAAACCGACAGTCTGCAAAAAGGAAATGTACTGATAAACCTGAATCATGGCAAATATAAGTACAAACATATATTTAGAACTTTATATATAAAGTGTCAAACTATAGCTGAGAGTGTCTTAAGTAAATGAAACATACTTACCAAAAGACACCCATCCACATATAGCAGATAGAGAAACCAGTACTGAAACGAGAATCAGTAGAGGTAATGGTATATAAGAGTATATTGTCGATCTGAAAAGGGAGGTAGGAGATGAATTTCGACGACCGATAACAGAGAACCTATGAAATAGACCCCCGTTAGGGAAATCATCGTATTCAAATAAGTGATATTCCCTTCACGTCCCTCTGACATTCGCTGTACTCAGAGGAGGGCTTCAAAATGCTGAGAAGCGCTTGTCAACGTAGAAATCTTAGCACAAACTTATTCACCACCTCCATAGGAGGCAAAGTTTGTAAAACTGAATTGTGGGTGTGGTGAGGGGTGTATTTATAGGCATTTTGAGGTTTGGGAAACTTTGACCCTCCTGTTAAGATTGTATATCCCATACGTCACTAGCTCATGAACTCTTGCCAATTACATGAAAGAAATGGCAGCCCACACAATGGCAGAGTTTATACAAAATCCTTTGCAGTGCTGGTGCACCAGCTGGGCACACTCAGATACACATATTACAGAAGGGAAGCTACATTTCCTCGTCACAGATAACAACCTGGTACTGTCCGAAGAATAGAATAAAACAATTTAGGAGGGGCTGTAAAAAAACATCTGACAGTTATGGTTCTCAGGAAAGAAAAGTATGTTGTTTATTAGTATAACAAGGGAAAGGGATCCTGTCTACAACATTGTTAGCATAAAACCATCAGACATGGAATGAACACTGTACATATTCTAGCTAATTACAATAAACAGAGCAAACAGAATAATAGTAGACAATTCACATTATGTGACTCTAAATAAATCTGCTATAACGTTTCTAATACAATTAAAGTTCCCAATCAAGCTGCATGAGTCACAAGTTGGTTCATATTTCCCACAAATAAAAACTAACCCATGAGGTAATATTTGTGACTTAATCAGTGAGGTAAATGTGTGACTGAATGACGGTAATGATTAAAATAATCATATTGGTTATAATGACACAGAAAAAGCAATAAATTTGTGACTTGTTTCAGCACGCACAGAGATTTTCTAGATTTTATGAGCACACCTTCCATTACATTAAACACTTTTAGATGGTAATATAAATTATATATAAAAAAACAACAACTCTGCAATATACATTTATTTATTTTGTCCCCTTTTCCTGTAATTCCATTCTACAATTATGAGCATTTTAGTTCCTGTAAGAAATGGAAATGCAGAACTATGCTGTATTCCACACATCCATTGGCTGCACACTCTGGTGACCGATTTATAACTGTCCCTAATTGCCCATAGCAGAGAAGGTAACCTAAGTTACAACATGGCAGCTCCCATAGTTTTAGACACTAAGGGGCCGATTTATCATCTGTCTATCCAGCATACGCTGTCGGCATTTATCATTTCACCAGAATTGCTTGTGCAATGCGCCCCCTGCAGATTCACAGCCAATCGCCTGCTAGCAGGGGGTGTCAATCAGCCCGATCATATAGGATCGGGCAGATTGATGTCCGCAGCCTCAGAGCAGGCGGATCAGTTATGTAGCTTGATAATTCGTCCCCTAAAACTTTACACTTATTTTGTCAACATTTAAACAGCGAAAAAAATACATCCTAGACTAATCTTTTCTTTGAATGCATCATTCTATCTAGCATTTATTTTGTGTTTAATGCCTTTAAGACAGAAGAATTCCACAATGATAAAATTGTTTCAAAATTAGGTCATGGTACTGTAAACTTGTTTCAGAAAAAAAAAGTGAAAACTTGGAAGTTGTGTATATTAACAATCTACACTATATAATAAAACATTACATAATTTCCAGACCAGTAAAAAATTGCAGTGATTTAGAAATTGGTACGTATATACATAAAGTTGTGGAAAAATATCACTATGGTCAGTCAGTGAGTCTATGTGTATTTAAAGTAAAAAACATAAACCATATTTTTGCAATTGTCATAAGCAATACAGTTCAGTACATTTTTTTAGAGAATCTTGATGTAATAGGTGTAGAACTAGTTTTAGCTCCAGCAAACACTGGAACAGAACGTAAGCTGGCAGACAAATCAGTGATGCACTTAATATAAATTCTATATAAAAAGGGATATTACAGGAACACAACATCCAAACAAATTTGTTTATTCACAAAAACAACTTTCCAATTTACTTCTATTTTCAAATTGGCTTCATTCTCTTGGTATCCTGTAGGAAAAACTAAATTTATGCTTACGGTTACCTGATAAATTCTTTTCTTTTTTGGTATGGAGTCCACGAATCCATTCAATTACAAGTGGGAATTCAACTTCTGGCAACCAGGAGATGGCAAAGAACACGCCAGCAATGCTGTTAAATATCATTCCCAGTTCCCATAAAACCCCCGTCATTCAGCCGAAGGAATATGAAAAGGATAGAGGTACCTGAGGTTTCAAACTTAACAAAAGCCGTCTTAAAATTAAATTAAGGGCGCGTTGTGGACTCTCCATGCCAAGAAAGAAAATAATTTATCAGGTAAGCATCAATTTTGTTTTGTTTCCAATGGCATGGATAGTCCACTAATCCATTCAATTACTAGTGGGAATCAATACCCAAGCTAGAGGACACAGAATGGAAGGGAGGGGAGAACAAGACAGGCGAACCTAAACAGAAGGCACCACCGCTTGAAGAACTTTCCTCCCAAAAGAAGCCTCAGCCGAGGCAAAAACATAGAATTTGTAAAGTTTGGAAAAAGTATGCAATGAGAACCATGTCGCCCCCTTGCAGATCTGTTCCACTGAAGCCTTATTTTTAAAAGCTTAAGAAGAAGAAACAGCCCTAGTGGAATGAGCCATAATTCTCTCAGAAGGCTGTTGACCAGCTGTCTCATAAGCAAACCAAATAACACTTCTCAACCAAAAAGAAAGAGTAGTAGAAGAGGCCTTCTGACCCTTAAGTTTACCAGAAAACACAACAAAAAGGGCAGTAGATTGACGAAAATCCTTAGTTGCCTGCAGATAGAACGTCAGAGCCCGCACAACATCGAGGTTATGCAAAAGGCGCTCTTTCTGAGAAGAAGGAATAGGACAAAACGAAGGAACAACAATTTCCTGATTGATGTTACATACCGACACCACCTTTGGAAGAAATCCCAACTTGGTACAAAGAACCGCCTTATCCACATGAAAAAAAAAGTAAGGAGGGTCACACTGTAGAGCCGAAAGCTCTGAAACTCTACGAGCAGAAGAAATAGCGAGAAGAAAAAAAACTTTCCAAGATAGCAATTTAATATCCAGAGTGCATAGGCTCAAACAGAGCCTGCTGAAGAACCCTAAGAACAAGATTAAGACTCCATGGTGGAGCAATAGGTTTAAACACAGGCCTGATTCTGACCAAGGCCTGAACAAAGGATTGAACATCTGGCAAATCTGCCAACCGTTTATGCAAAAGAATCGAAAGGGCAGAAATCTGACCCTTCAAAGTACTAAATGACAAGACCTTCTCCAGGCCCTCCTGAAGAAAAGACAAAACACTGGGAATCCTCACCTGACTCCAAGAAAAACCCCTAGATTTGCACCAACAAAGGTATTTACGCCATACCTTATGGTAAATCTTCGGAGTTACTAGTTTGCGAGCCTGGAGCATAGTATCAATAACCTTGTCTGAAAAAGTAGAAGGTCCTTCCTCAGAGGAAACTTCCAAGGAGGAAGGGAAGACATCCTTACCAGATCCGCAAATAATCTGCAAGGCCAAGCCAGGGCAATTAGAATCACCAACACCCGCTCCTGTTTGATACAAGCTATCATCCGAGGAAGAAGGGCAACGGAGGTAACAGGGAAACAACACCGAAGTCTCAAGGAACTGCCAGAGCTGCTTGATCTTGACCCGTACTTTGGAAGTTTGGCGTTTAGACGAGACACCATTAGATCCAACTCTGGAACTCCCCACCTGAGAGTTATCTTTGAGAACACTTCCAGATGAAGGGCCCACTCCACTGGATGAAAAGTCTGCCTGCTCATATAATCTGCTTACCAGTTGTCCACCCCTGGAATGTGAATGGCAGAAAGGTGACAATTGTGAAGAAGAATGCAAGTCACTTCCTTCATAGCTAAGGAGTTCCGAGTTCCTCCCTGGTGGTTGATATACGCCACCGAAGTTATGTTGTCCGATTGGAATCTGATAAATTGGACCAATTTTAGTTGAGGCCAAGTTGATAGAGCATTGAAGAGTTCAAAATCCCTGAGCCCTTAAGGAACCCCAAACTGCTCCCTAACCAGACAGACTTGCATCCGTGGTCATAATCTCCCAAGCTGGTTTTAGAAAGCATGTGCCCTGAGATAGATGATCCTGGGAGATCCACCAGGACAGAGAATTTCTAGTCTGGTTGCCCATGAGTATCCTCTAAGAGAGGTCTGAATGGTCTCCGTTCCATTGTCTGAGCATGCATAACTGTAGAGGTCTCAGATGGAAACAAGCAAAAGGAATAAATGTCCATGGAAGCTACCATTAGACCAATTACTTCCATACACAGAGCCACTGAAGGACTGACCCAAGAAGTTTGGATTTCCTGAGCTACGTCAAGAAAATCTCCATGGAGATCGAGTCTATGATTGTCCCTAAAAAACATACCCTGGTATTTGGCACCAAGAAACTCTTTCCCAGATTCACCTTCCACCCGTGAAAGCGGAGAATTGACAACAGACAACAGAGACTACATATGGGATATTGCTAATTGAAAAGATAGTACCTGAACCAAAATATCATCCAGGTACGGGGCCACAGCCATTCCCTGATATCTAGACACTGCCAGAAGAGCCCCTAGAACCTTTGTAAAGATTTGAGGAGCAGTAGCTAGGCCGAAAGGCAGGGCTACAAATTAGAAAAGTTTGTCCAAAAAGGCAAGCTGAAGGAATTGGAAATGTTGCTTGTGAATAGGAACATGAAGCTATGCGTCCTTCAAGTCGATGGTGGTCATGAACTGACCCTCCTGAACCAATGGGAGAATAGAACGGATAGTCTCCATTTTGAAGGTTGGAACCCTGAGAAATTTGTTGACACAATTGAGGTCTAAAATTGGATGAAAAGTTCCCTCTTTCTTGGGAACCACGAATAGGTTGGAATAGAATCCTTGACCCTGTTCCGCCAGAGGTACTGGAACAACCACTCCTAGAGAAACGAGATCCTTTACACAATTTAAGAAAGCCTCTCTCTTTATCTGGTTTGCAGATAATCTTGACAGAAGATATTTGCCCCAGGGAGAACAAGATTTGAATCCTATTCTGTATCCCTGGGAAACTACATCCACTGCCCAAGGATCTGGGACATCGCAAATCCAAGCCTGTTGTAAGAAGGAAAGCCTGCCCCCCACTTGATCCATGTCTGGATCGGGGTGACACCTTCATGCCGATTTAGATTCAGAGGAAGACTTCTTTGATTTCTTTACCTTATTCCAAGGTTGGCCTGATCTCCAAGAGGTCTTGGTATGCTCAGTTATGGAAGTAGAGGAGGATTTCTGTCCCTTGAAGTTATGAAAGGAACAAAAATTAGAAGAATGGTGACCCTTAGGTCTACCCTTAATGTCCTGTGGAAGAAAAACTACCTTAATACCAGTAACTCTGGAAATGATTTCTGCCAGACCAGGACCAAATAAAGTCCTTTCCTTAAAGGACAGAGACAGAAGCTTAGACTTGGATGTCACATCAGCAGACCAAGTCTTTAACCACAGACCTCTGTGAGAAAGAACAGCAAAGCTAGAAATCTTAGCTCCTAAATGAACTACTTACATGCTGGCATCACAGATAAAAGCATTAGCCAGCTTTAAGGCCTTGATCCTATCCTAGATCTCCTCTATTGTAGTCTCCTCCGAAAACAAATCAGACAAGGCGTCGCACCAATAAGAGACCGCCCCAGCAACTGCTGCAATACTAACCACAGGTTGCTATTGTAGACCCTGGTGAAGAAACATCGTCCTTAAGTAACCTTCCAGTTTTCTATCCATAGAGTCCTTAAAGGAGGAACTATTCTCTAGAGGAATAGTGGTTCTCTTGGCTAAGGTGGATATAGTGCCCTCTACTTTAGGAGCAGTGCGCCAAACATCTCGCACAGAGTCAGCAACAGGAAACATCTTTTTGAAAACCGGAGATGGGGAAAAAGGAACAGCCGGCATCTCCTATTCCTGAGATATAATGTCAGACATGCAATCTGGAACAGGAAAAACTTCCACAGATTTGGGTTTGACATCAAAATACTCTGTTAAGTTTATTAGCTTTTTTAGGAGTCTCTGCAACTGACTAGGAGTCCTCCAAAGAAGCTAGAGTCTTCTTTAAAATTAAATGAAGGTGCTCAAGCTTAAATCTAAAGTTTACGTCCTCTGAATCCGCTGTACTAGCCACAGCGGAGTCAGAATCAGAGGAGAGATCATCCTCAGATAACTGAGATAGACTGACTAAACAGCCTTGGCGGAATCAGAACTAGATTGAGAAATATTCTTAGATTTTCTTTTTCTCTTACCAGAAATAGGTAAGGCACTCAGAGCTGCAGAAGTTAGTTGTGCAGAAAAATCGCCTGGTAAGTGCATGCGAGGAGCTGACAGAGGAACTGCAGGGCACTGCTTGTGTAGCTGCCAAAGACTGACATGTATGAGGAGGAAGCTGAGGCAAGCTAGGAACATCATTATCCTGAGAGACAGATGGCTCTGAAATACAGTCTTTATTTTTAGAAAGTAACATTTTATTTAGGCAAGTGGAACAGAATTGCACAGGAGGTATAACCTGTGCACCATCGCAATAAAAGCATTTGGCAAAGGACAAGAATAAATTATTATCAACATCCATAGTTCTGTGGTGTATAAATAAAAAAAAAGAAAGAAAAATCCCCTGCAGGGATCCAAAAAACAAAAAGCTGTTTAATCTTAAAGGGACAGTCTAGTCAAAATTAAACTTTCATTATTCAGATAGGAGATGTAATTTTAATCAACTTTCCAATTTACTTTTATCATCAAATTTGCTTTTTTCTCTTAGTATTCTTAGTTGAAACTAAACCTAGACAGACGGATATGCTAATTTCTAAACCCGTGAGGGCTGCCTCTTATCAGAGGCTTTTAAAATTCCGTTTCAACAAAAAGACTGAAAGTACACGTGGGCCATATATAGATAACACTGTGTACAGGCACATGTCCACTAGGTCTGCATACCAAGTCCTGCGTGGCCACACAGGTGCTATCAGAATCACCGAAGCTCTCTCTTGCTTTATTCTGGCAACCAGACGTAGGAGAGGAAATACATAGGCCAGATTGAAGGACCAAGACACTGCTAGAGCATCTATCAGTACCGCCTTGGGATCCCGGGACCTGGACCCGTAACGAGAAAGTTTGGCATTCTGACGGGACGCCATCAGATCCAATTTTGGTGTGCCCCATAGCTGAATCAGCTGGGCAAATACCTCCGGATGGAGTTCCCACTCCCCCAGATGAAAAGTCTAACGACTTAGGAAATCCGCCTCCCAGTTCTCTACTCCTGGGATGTGGATTTCTGAGAGATGGCAAGAGTGATCCTCTGCCCATCGGATTAATTTGGTTACCTCCATCATCGCTAGAGAACTCCTTGTTCCTCCTTGATGATTGATATAAGCTACAGTCGTGATGTTGTCCGACTGAAACCTAGTATGTATGGAGAGAGTGGTGTGTACTCAGTGGACACACCACGCCCTTAGGGGGCGCTTCCTCAGTTCCAATATAATAGGTGATATGGTAGTGCTTGTAATATCTCAACAGAAAAAAACAGGCCTAAATCTAGAAATATGATAATAGCAACAATAATAAAACTATAAATAAAACCCTAAAAAATCTAAAATGTGGACATAAGTAAGTAACCACAATGCTGAAAATGATAATAGTAAAAAACTATATATATATATATATATATATATATATATATATATATATATATATATGAGAATATATATATATATATATATATATATATATATATATATATATATATATTACTGGAATATATACATAGATTGGAAAAAATATTAAAACCAATTCAAAACCAAATAATGATAATGTGAAAGTCTATGAGTCCAGGGTAATGACAGTTCCCAGATGTTTGAGGCTGCACTCTGTCAAAGGATGGCTATCCTGTAGTATGGAATCTAAAAAAGAATAAAAAACAGAGGCGCCACCATGGCCTAATATCGCCAGTACAGGTAAAATGAGCAGCAATATGAGAATGTGAATACTCACAAACATAAAGCACCCCACTGGTGCTAGTAGAGCAGACTGACACTTCTCAGTGGTTCAGCACACTGTATCCAAAGTGCAGAGACAGTCAGGAATCCTCTGACACTCCAATGTATATGTGCCTATGGATAAAGGAAAAAGCAACACGACATGGCCCAATATCATCAAGACAAGGGGAAAATAATACCAATTGCTTGCACTTACAAGATGGTGGGCACCTGCAGGTGCAATCTCAGCAAACTGGAGCCAAAACGTCGCCCAGTAGACTTAAAACAGCAATCCTCAACAGGAACCAGGATCAACTATATAATTTATCACAGGAGGTGAAAAAAATACACACAATAGCAAGTGTATAAAAGTATAAAACATAATTTATGCTTACCTGATAAATTCCTTTCTCCTGTAGTGTAGTCAGTCCACGGGTCATCATTACTTATGGGATATTAACTCCTCCCCAACAGGAAGTGCAAGAGGATCACCCGAGCAGAGCTGCTATATAGCTCCTCCCCTCTACGTCACACCCAGTCATTCGACCGAGAACCAAACGAGAAAGGAGAAACTATAGGGTGCAGTGGTGACTGGAGTATAATTTAAAAATGTAGACCTGCCTTAAAAAACAGGGCGGGCCGTAGACTGACTACACTACAGGAGAAAGGAATTCATCAGGTAAGCATAAATTATGTTTTCTCCTGTTAAGTGTAGTCAGTCCACGGGTCATCATTACTTATGGGATACCAATACCAAAGCTAAGTACACGGATGACGGGAGGGACAGGCAGGATCTCTATACGGAAGGAACCACTGCCTGAAGAACCTTACTCCCAAAAACAGCCTCCGAAGAAGCAAAAGTGTCAAATTTGTAAAATTTGGAAAAAGTATGAAGAGAAGACCAAGTTGCAGCCTTGCAAATCTGTTCAACAGAAGCCTCGTTCTTAAAGGCCCAAGTGGAAGCCACAGCTCTAGTAGAATGAGCTGTAATCCTTTCAGGAGGTTGCTGTCCAGCAGTCTCATAGGCTAAGCGTATTATGCTACGAAGCCAAAAGGATAGAGAGGTAGCAGATGCTTTTTGACCTCTCCTCTGTCCAGAATAAACGACAAACAGGGAAGAAGTTTGTCGAAAATCTTTAGTTGCCTGTAAATAAAATTTCAGGGCACGGACTACATCTAGATTGTGCAGAAGTCGTTCCTTTTTTGAAGAAGGGTTAGGACACAATGATGGAACAACAATCTCTTGATTGATATTCTTGTTAGTGACTACCTTAGGTAAGAACCCAGGTTTAGTACGCAGAACTACCTTATCTGAATGAAAAATCAGATACGGAGAATCACAATGTAAGGCTGATAATTCAGAGACTCTACGAGCCGAGGAAATAGCCATTAAAAACAGAACTTTCCAAGATAACAGCTTGATATCAATGGAGTGAAGGGGTTCAAACGGAACACCCTGTAAAACGTTAAGAACTAAGTTTAAGCTCCACGGCGGAGCAACAGTTTTAAACACAGGCTTAATCCTGGCCAAAGCCTGACAAAAAGCCTTAACGTCTGGAACTTCTGACAGACGCTTGTGTAAAAGGATGGACAGAGCTGAGATCTGTCCCTTTAACGAACTAGCAGATAAACCCTTTTCTAAACCTTCTTGTAGAAAAGACAATATCCTAGGAATCCTAACCTTACTCCATGAGTAACCCTTGGATTCGCACCAGTGTAAGTATTTATGCCATATCTTATGGTAAATTTTCCTGGTAACAGGTTTCCTAGCCTGTATTAAGGTATCAATTACTGGCTCCGAAAATCCACGCTTTGATAAAATTAAGCGTTCAATTTCCATGCAGTCAGCTTCAGAGAAATTAGATTTTGATGTTTGAAAGGACCCTGAATTAGAAGGTCCTGTCTCAGAGGCAGAGACCAAGGTGGACAGGATGACATGTCCACTAGATCTGCATACCAGGTCCTGCGTGGCCACGCAGGCGCTATTAGAATCACTGATGCTTTCTCCTGTTTGATCCTGGCAATCAAACGAGGAAGCATCGGGAAGGGTGGAAACACATAAGCCATCCTGAAGGTCCAAGGTGCTGTCAAGGCATCTATCAGGACCGCTCCCGGGTCCCTGGACCTGGACCCGTAACGAGGAAGCTTGGCGTTCCGGCGAGACGCCATGAGATCCATATCTGGTTTGCCCCAACGTCGAAGTATTTGGGCAAAGACCTCCGGATGAAGTTCCCACTCCCCCGGATGAAAAGTCTGGCGACTTAGGAAATCCGCCTCCCAGTTGTCCACTCCTGGGATGTGGATCGCTGACAGGTGGCAAGAGTGAGACTCTGCCCAGCGAATTATCTTTGATACTTCCATCATCGCTAAGGAACTTCTTGTCCCTCCCTGATGGTTGATGTAAGCCACAGTCGTGATGTTGTCCGACTGAAACCTGATAAACCTCAGAGTTGCTAACTGAGGCCAAGCCAGAAGGGCATTGAGAACTGCTCTCAATTCCAGAATGTTTATTGGAAGGAGACTCTCCTCTTGAGTCCATGATCCCTGAGCCTTCAGGGAATTCCAGACAGCGCCCCAACCTAGTAGGCTGGCGTCTGTAGTTACAATTGTCCAGTCTGGCCTGCTGAAGGGCATCCCCCTGGACAGATGTGGCCGAGAAAGCCACCATAGAAGAGAATCTCTGGTCTCCTGATCCAGATTCAGTGTAGGGGACAAATCTGAGTAATCCCCATTCCACTGACTTAGCATGCACAATTGCAGCGGTCTGAGGTGCAGGCGTGCAAAAGGAACTATGTCCATTGCCGCTACCATTAAGCCGATTACCTCCATGCATTGAGCCACTGACGGGTGTTGAATGGAATGAAGGGCACGGCAAGCATTTAGAAGCTTTGTTAACCTGTCCTCTGTCAGGTAAATTTTCATTTCTACAGAATCTATAAGAGTCCCCAAGAAGGGAACTCTTGTGAGTGGTAAGAGAGAACTCTTCTCCTCGTTTACTTTCCACCCATGCGACCTTAGAAATGCCAGTACTAACTCTGTATGAGACTTGGCAGTTTGAAAGCTTGACGCTTGTATCAGAATGTCGTCTAGGTACGGAGCTACCGAAATTCCTCGCGGTCTTAGTACCGCCAGAAGAGAGCCCAGAATCTTTGTAAAGATTCTTGGAGCCGTAGCCAACCCGAAGCTACAAACTGGTAATGCTTGTCTAGGAAGGCAAACCTTAGATACCGGTAATGTTCTCTGTGAATCGGTATGTGAAGGTAAGCATCCTTTAAATCCACTGTGGTCATGTACTGACCTCTTTGGATCATGGGTAAGATTGTCCGAATAGTTTCCATCTTGAATGATGGAACTCTTAGGAATTTGTTTAGGATCTTTAAATCCAATATTGGTCTGAAGGTTCCCTCTTTTTTGGGAACCACAAACAGATTTGAGTAAAACCCTTGTCCGTGTTCCGACCGCGGAACTGGATGGATCACTCCCATTAGTAAAAGGTCTTGTACACAGCGTTGAAACGCCTCTTTCTTTATCTGGTTTGTTGACAACCTTGAAAGGTGAAATCTCCCTTGTGGAGGAGAAGCTTTGAAGTCCAGAAGATATCCCTGAGATATGATCTCCAACGCCCAGGGATCCTGGACATCTCTTGCCCAAGCCTGGGCGAAGAGAGAGAGTCTGCCCCCCACTAGATCCGTTACCGGATCGGGGGCCCTCACTTCATGCTGTCTTAGGGGCAGCAGCAGGCTTTCTGGCCTGCTTGCCCTTGTTCCAGGCCTGGTTAGGTTTCCAGCCTTGTCTGTAGCGAGCAACAGCTCCTTCCTGTTTTGGAGCAGAGGAAGTTGAAGCTGCTCCTGCCTTGAAGTTACGAAAGGCACGAAAATTAGACTGTCTAGCCCTGGGTTTGGCTCTGTCTTGAGGCAGGGCATGGCCTTTACCTCCCGTAATATCAGCGATAATTTCTTTCAAACCGGGCCCGAATAAAGTCTGCCCCTTGAAAGGTATGTTAAGTAGTTTCGATTTAGAAGTTACATCAGCTGACCAGGATTTTAGCCACAGCGCTCTGCGTGCCTGAATGGCGAATCCTGAATTCTTAGCCGTAAGTTTAGTTAAATGTACTACGGCATCAGAAATAAATGAATTAGCTAGCTTAAGGGTTTTAAGCTTAAGTGAAATCTCATCTAATGTCGCTGAGTCAAGGGTCTCTTCCAGAGACTCAAACCAAAATGCTGCCGCAGCCGTGACAGGCGCAATGCATGCAAGGGGTTGTAATATAAAACCTTGTTGAACAAACATTTTCTTAAGGTAACCCTCTAACTTTTTATCCATTGGATCTGAAAAGGCACAGCTATCCTCCACCGGGATAGTGGTACGCTTAGCTAAAGTAGAAACTGCTCCCTCCACCTTAGGGACCGTTTGCCATAAGTCCCGTGTGGTGGCGTCTATTGGAAACATTTTTCTGAATATAGGAGGGGGTGAGAAAGGCACACCGGGTCTGTCCCACTCCTTAGTAATAATTTCAGTAAGTCTCTTAGGTATAGGAAAAACGTCAGTACTTGTCGGTACCGCAAAATATTTATCCAACCTACACATTTTCTCTGGGATTGCAACTGTGTTACAATCATTCAGAGCCGCTAACACCTCCCCTAGCAATACCCGGAGGTTTTCCAGCTTAAACTTAAAATTTGAAATGTCTGAATCCAATTTATTTGGATCAGATCCGTCACCCGCAGAATGAAGCTCTCCGTCCTCATGCTCTGCAAATTGTGACGCAGTATCAGACATGGCCCTAGCATTATCAGTATACTCTGTTCTCATCCCAGAGTGATCTCGTTTACCTCTAAGTTCTGGCAATTTAGACAAAACTTCAGTCATAACATTAGCCATGTCTTGTAAAGTGATTTGCAATGGCCGCCCTGATGTACTTGGCGTTACAATATCACGCACCTCCTGAGCGGGAGATGCAGGTACTGACACGTGAGGCAAGTTAGTCGGCATAACTTCCCCCTCGTTGTCTGGTGAATGTTGCTTAACATGTACAGATTGACTTTTATTTAAAGTAGCATCAATGCAATTAGTACATAAATTTCTATTGGGCTCCACCTTGGCTTTTGAACATATTGCACAAAGAGATTCCTCTGTGTCAGACATGTTTAAACAAACTAGCAATTAGACTAGCAAGCTTGGAAATACTTTTCAACTAAATTTACAAGCAATATGTAAAAACGTTACTGTGCCTTTAAGAAGCACACAAAAAAACTAACACAGTTGAATAACAATGAACCGGATTAGTTATAGAAACCAAATTTAGCAAAGGATTGCACTCATTAGCAATGGATGATTAACCCTTAATATCAGAAAAAAACGTATAACAATTGACAATATAAGCGTTTTTATCACAGTCAAGCACAGTCTCACAGGTCTTCTGTGAGTGATTACCTCCCTCAAAACTAGTTTTGAAGACCCCTGAGCTCTGTGGAGACGTCCTGGATCATGCAGGGAGAAAAAGACAGACTGTGACTGAATTTCTGATGCGTAGTAAAAGCGCCAAAATAGGCCCCTCCCACTCACACTACAACAGTGAGGGAAGCTCAGTAAACTGTTTTAATTTAAAACAAACGACAGCCATGTGGAAAATAAAGCCCAAAACAATTTTCACCAAGTACCTCAGATAATTAAACGATTTAACATGCCAGTAAACGTTTAAAATCTAATATATGAAATGTCATTAAAAAGCCTGCTGCTAGTCGCTCACACTGCAAGTTAGGCTAAAAGTTATATGCATACAGTATTTTCCCAGTGAAGTGCCATTCCCCAGAAATACTTAAGTGTAAACATATATACATATCAGCCTGATACCAGTTGCTACTACTGCATTTAAGGCTGTACTTACATTATATCGGTATTAGCAGTATTTTCTCAGTCAATTCCATTCCTTAGAAAATAATATACTGCAACATACCTCTTTGCAGGTGAACCTGCCCGCTGTCCCCTGATCTGAAGTTACCTTACACCTCAGAATAGCCGAGAACAGCAAACGGATCTTAGTTACGTCCGCTAAGATCATATACAAAAACTCAGGTAGATTCTTCTTCAAATTCTGCCTGAGAAGGAAACAACACACTCCGGTGTCGTTTAAAATAAACTTTTGATTGAAGATATAAAAAACTAAGTTTAATCACCACAGTCCTCTCACACATCCTATCTATTAGTTGGGTACAAGAGAATGACTGGGTGTGACGTAGAGGGGAGGAGCTATATAGCAGCTCTGCTTGGGTGATCCTCTTGCACTTCCTGTTGGGGAGGAGTTAATATCCCATAAGTAATGATGACCCGTGGACTGACTACACTTAACAGGAGAAAAAGTCTTTATTAACACAGCAACTAGTTTCTCAGCCTACTCAGGGCTGTTTCATCAGGCTATCTTTTTTAGATTCCGACTGAAACCTGATGAATTTGGCCGCAGCAAGCTGAGGCCACGCCTGAAGCGCATTGAATATCGCTCTCAGTTCTAGAATATTTATCGGGAGAAGAGATTCCTCCCAAGACCATAAGCCCTGTGCTTTCAGGGAGTTCCAGACTGCATTCCAGCCTAGCAGTCTGGTATCTGTCGTTACAATGAGCCACTCTGGCCTGCGGAAACACGTTCCCCGAGACAGGTGGTCCTGAGACAACCACCAGAGAAGAGAATCTCTGGTCTCCTGGTCCAGATGCAGTTGAGGAGACAAATCTGCATAATCCCCATTCCACTGTTTGAGCATGCATAGATGTAGTGGTCTGAGGTGTAAGCGGGCAAAAGGAACTATGTCCATTGCTGCTACCATGAGTCCGATTACCTCCATATACTGAGCCACTGATGGCCGAGGAATGGAATGAATAGCTCGGCAAGTGGTTAAGAGCTTTGATTTTCTGACCGCCATCAGAAATATTTTCATTTCTACCGAGTCCCTAGGAAGGAAACTCTTATAAGAGGGAAGAGAGAACTCTTTTTTTTATGCTCACCGTCCACCTGTGAGATCTCAGAAAAACCAACACAATGTCCGTGTGAGACTTGGATAGCTGGAAAGTTGACGCCTGAAATAAGATGTCGTCTAGATAAGGCGCCACTGCTATGCCCCGTGGTCGTAGAACCGCCAGAAGGGACCCTATGTGATATCTATGTGAAACCACTATTATTTTGTTAAGGAAGCGCAATAATAAGTTAGAAGCTTGTATGCTTTTAAAACATTACCCATCAAAGGAATGATGAAATGACAGGTACCTCTGTTTAAAGCAAAGATTCAATATGAATGGTGATTTATAAGTAGCACAATGTTAACAAATAGTTAATTTGAACACTGCTATACCAAGTAACTGAATGCAAGTATGTAGAACGAAATTGCTTACTTCTTAAAGTCTCTCTTGAATGATGTTAAATATTCCTAGAAGACAGTTTAGAATATTTTCTGTTAGTTGGTTGCTTATTTAGACTTATATCTTCTTATAATAAAACAGGAATTTTGGAATGTTGGTACTTTATATGAAACAGTCAAAGAAATGGAACAATACTTGCAATTATTTCTTTTTGGAATGGAGCAGCTTCAGCCCACAGTGCTTGTCAGCGTTCCCCAGAGAGAAAGAGGAAGGTATCCAGCGTGTGAATCCGGTCACTGGAATGTTTGCAGGGAGCGGTGAGTGTAACGAAGTAGCCGTTACAAATCTTGCTTGTCAGCTGTGGCAGCAGCAGGTAATCGGAGACTGAGCGTCTCAGTGTGAGATGACGTCACCCAGTAGCTCTTCCAGTTCAGTGAAGCGTCTCACTGTTCACTTAAAGGAGTTGTTTAAATTACAAGGCAAATAGGCACAAATGTGGGGTTTAGAAAGTAGCAATTTGTAATCCATAATGTAGAAAGGTAAGTAGAGTGAAAATCTTTAATTTCCACTTCGTTGTAGAATCCAAATTGAAGGCTTAAATATTAGAAGTAGTAGAGATCCTGAAAATAAGTGTTTCCCTAACAAAGTTTAATAATCAAGCAGTGAAGCTTGAAAAAGGGTGTGCCTTTATAGATGCATAGGAGGTTGGTTTTTCAAATTTAAAGAGACAGGCGCATGTTAATACATGACACCCTAGCACCCTTGTGAAAATTCTGTGAATAGGGATGTGTAGATACGCATCCTTTAAGTCCACGGTGGTCATATATTGACCCTCCTGGATCAGAGGTAGAATAGACCGAATAGTCTCCATCTTGAATGATGGAACTTTGAGGAACTTGTTTAGAATGTTGATATCCAAGATTGCACTTTGCCACAGTTCTGCTGTGGCTCCTATCTGCCCTTCAGAACAATTTGTGGGGGAAAAAACTTCTTTTACAGCCCTCAAACACGGCAGGAACCTCTGGAGAAGCAGTTAGAAGTCTCAGAGGAAAAGAAACTGCACAACTGAGGCGCGAAAATAGGCCCCTCCCACCTCACTCAATGTTTTGAGGCCTAACAGACAAACACTAGAGTGCCTCTAAATTAACCATGTGGGTTAGAAAACTCAAAAACAAGCCACAATGACCCCTTTAGTCCCTTCAAAAACAGAATTTATGTTTACCTGATAAATTACTTTCTCCAACGGTGTGTCCGGTCCACGGCGTCATCCTTACTTGTGGGATATTCTCTTCCCCAACAGGAAATGGCAAAGAGCCCAGCAAAGCTGGTCACATGATCCCTCCTAGGCTCCGCCTTCCCCAGTCATTCGACCGACGTAAAGGAGGAATATTTGCATAGGAGAAATCATATGATACCGTGGTGACTGTAGTTAAAGAAAATAAATCATCAGACCTGATTAAAAAACCAGGGCGGGCCGTGGACCGGACACACCGTTGGAGAAAGTAATTTATCAGGTAAACATAAATTCTGTTTTCTCCAACATAGGTGTGTCCGGTCCACGGCGTCATCCTTACTTGTGGGAACCAATACCAAAGCTTTAGGACACGGATGATGGGAGGGAGCAAATCAGGTCACCTAGATAGAAGGCACCACGGTTTGCAAAACCTTTCTCCCAAAAATAGCCTCAGAAGAAGCAAAAGTATCAAATTTGTAAAATTTGGTAAAAGTGTGCAGTGAAGACCAAGTCGCTGCCTTACATATCTGATCAACAGAAGCCTCGTTCTTAAAGGCCCATGTGGAAGCCACGGCCCTAGTGGAATGATCTGTGATTCTTTCAGGAGGCTGCCGTCCGGCAGTCTCATAAGCCAATCTGATGATGCTTTTAAACCAAAAAGATAGAGAGGTAGAAGTTGCTTTTTGACCTCTCCTTTTACCAGAATAAACAACAAACAAGGAAGATGTTTGTCTGAAATCCTTTGTAGCCTCTAAATAGAATTTTAGAGCACGGACAACGTCCAAATTGTGTAACAAACGTTCCTTCTATGAAACTGGATTCGGACACAAAGAAGGTACAACTATCTCCTGGTTAATATTTTTGTTGGAAACAACCTTCGGAAGAAAACCAGGCTCAGTACGTAAAAACCACCTTATCTGCATGGACCAGATAGGGCGGAGAACACTGCAGAGCAGATAACTCAGAAACTCTTCTAGCGGAAGAAATTGCAACCTAAAACAAAACTTTCCAAGATAATAACTTAATATCTACGGAATTTAAGGGTTCAAACGGAACCCCTTGAAGAACTGAAAGAACTAGATTAAGACTCCAGGGAAGAGTCAAAGGTCTGTAAACAGGCTTGATTCTAACCAGAGCCTGAACAAACGCTTAAACGTCTGGCACAGCTGCCAGCCTTTTGTGAAGTAAAACAGATAAAGCAGAGATCTGTCCCTTCAGAGAACTCGCAGAAAATCCTTTCTCCAAACCTTCTTGTAGAAAGGAAAGAATCTTAGGAATTTTAATCTTGTTCCATGGGAATCCTTTAGATTCACACCAACAGATATATTTTTTCCATATATTATGGTAAATTTTTCTAGTTACAGGCTTTCTAGCCTGAATAAGAGTATCTATTACAGAATCTGAAAACCCACGCTTTGATAAAATCAAGCGTTCAAACTCCAAGCAGTCAGTTGGAGGAAAACCAGATTCGGATGTTCGAATGGACCCTGAATAAGAAGGTCCTGTCTCAAAGGTAGCTTCCATGGTGGAGCCGATGACACATTCACCAGGTCTGCATACCAAGTCCTGCGTGGCCACACAGGAACTATCAAGGTCACCGAAGCCCTCTCCAGATTGATCCTGGCTACCAGCCTGGGAATGAGAGGAAACGGTGGGAATACATAAGCTAGGTTGAAGATCCAAGGTGCTACTATTGTATCCAATAGAGTCGCCTTGGGATCCCTGGATTTGGACCCGTAACAAGGGACCATGAAGTTCTGACGAGAGGCCATCAGAACCATGTCTGGAATGCCCCATAATTGAGTTATTTGGGCAAAGATTTCCAGATGGAGTTCCCACTCCCCCGGATGCTCCTCCATCGCCAGGGAACTCCTTGTTACCCCCTGATGGTTGATATATGTAACAGTCGTCATGATGTCTGATTGAAACCTTATGAATTTGGCCTTTGCTAGTCGAGGCCAAGCCTTGAGAGCATTGAATATCGCTCTCAGTTCCATTATGTTTATCGGGAGAAGAGAGTCTTCCCGAAACCATAGACCCTGAGTTTTCAGGGGTTCCCAGACCGCGCCCCAGCCCACCAGACTGGCGTCGGTCGTGACAATGACCTATTCTGGTCTGCGGAAGCTCATTCCCTGTGACAGGTTGTCCAGGGTCAGCCACCAACGGAGTGAATCTCTGGTTATTTGATCTACTTGTATCGTCGGAGACAAGTCTGTATAATCCCCATTCCACTGTCTGAGCATGCCCAGGTGCAATGGTCTTAGATGAATTCGTGCAAAAGGAACTATGTCCATTGCCGCAACCATCAAACCTATTACTTCCATGGACTGCGCTATGGAAGGAAGAAGAACAGAATGAAGTACCTGACAAGAGCTTAGAAGTTTTGATTTTCTGGCCTCTGTCAGAAAAACCTTCATTTCTAAGGAAACTATTATTGTTCCCAGGAAGGGAACTCTTGTTGACGGGGAAAGAGAACTTTTTTCTATGTTCACTTTCCACCTGTGAGATCTGAGAAAGGCTAGGACAATGTCCGTATGAGCCCTTGCTTTTGACAGAGACGACACTTGAATCAGGATGTCGTCCAAGTAAGGTACTACTGCAATGCCCCTTGGTCTTAGCACCGCTAGAAGGGACCCTAGTACCCTTGTGAAAATCCTTGGAGCAGTGGCTAATCCGAATGGATGTGCCACAGGTAATGCTTGTCCAGAAAGGCGAACCTTAGGAACCAAAAATGTTCCTTGTGGATAGGAATACGTAGGTACGCATCCTTTAAGTCCACCGTGGTCATGAATTGACCTTCCTGGATGGTAGGAAGGATCGTTCGAATGGTTTCCATTTTGAATGATGAAACCCTTAGAAACTTGTTTAGAATCTTGAGATCTAAAATAGGTCTGAATGTTCCCTCTTTTTTGGGAATTATGAACAGGTTGGAGTAAAAACCCATCCCTTGTTCTCCTAATGGAACAGGATGAATCACTCCCATGCTTAACAGGTCTTCTACACAGTGTAAGAATGCCTGTTCGAAGATAATTGAGACCCGTGGAACCTTCCCCTTGGGGGTAGTTCCCTGAATTCCAGGAGATAACCTTGAGAAACTATTTCTAGCGCCCAAGGATCCTGAACATCTCTTGCCCCAGCCTGAGCAAAGAGAGAAAGTCTGCCCCCCACCAGATCCTTCCCAGATCGGGGGCCAACCCTTCATGCTGTTTTGGTAGCAATGGCAGGTGACTTGGCCTGCTTACCCTTGTTCCAGCCTTGCATCGGCCTCCAGGCTGGCTTGGTTTGAGAAGTATTACCCTCTTGCTTAGAGGGTGTAGAATTTGAGGCTGGTCCGTTTCTGCGAAAGGGACGAAAATTTGGCTTCTTTTTAGCCTTAAAAGACCTATCCAGAGGAAGGGCGTGGCCCTTTCCCCCAGTGATGTCTGAAATAATCTCTTTCAAGTCAGGGCCAAACAGTGTTTTACCCTTGACAGGGATGTTAAGCAAAAGCGCTCTGCGCGCCACGATAGCAAACCCTGAATTATTCGCCGCTAATCTAGCTAATTGCAAAGCGGCATCTAAAATAAAAAAGAGTTAGCCAATTTAAGAGCTTGAACTCTGTCCAAAACCTCCTCGTACGAAGATTCTTTATTGAGCGACTTTTCTAGTTCTTCGAACCAGAAACACGCAGCTGTAGTGACAGGAACAATGCATGAAATTGGTTGTAGAAGGTAACCTTGCTGAACAAACATCTTTTTAAGCAAACCCTCTAACCTTTAATCCATAGGATCTTGAAAGCACAACTATCTTCTATAGGAATAGAAGTGCGTTTGTTTAGAGTAGAAACCGCCCCCTCGAGGGACTGTATGCTATAAGTCCTTTCTGGGGTCGACTATAGGAACTAATTTCTTAAATATAGGGGGAGGACAAAAAGGTATGCCGGGCCTTTCCCACTCCTTATTTACTATGTCCGCCACCCGCTTGGGTATAGGAAAAACATCGGGGGGCACCGGAACCTCTAGGAACTTGTCCATCTTACCTAATTTCTCTGGAATGACCAAATTGTCACAATCATCCAGAGTAGATAATACCTCCTTAAGTAGTGCGTGGAGATGTTGAAATTTAAATCTAAAAGTTACAATATCAGGTTCTGCTTGTTGAGAAATTTTCCCTGAATCTGAAATTTCTCCCTCAGACAAAACCTCCCTCCTGGCCCCTTCAGATAGGTGTGAGGGTATGTCAGAACAGATATCATCAGCGTCCTCTTGCTCTTCAGTGTTTAAAACAGAGCAATCACGCTTTCTCTGATAAGTAGGCAGTTTGCAAAAAATGCATGCAATAGAATTATCCATTACAGCCATTAATTGTTGTATGATAATAAGTATTGGCGCACTAGATGTACTAGGGGCCTCTTGTGTGGGCAAAACTGGTGTAGACACAGAAGGGGATGATGCAGTACCATGCTTACTCCCCTCATTCGAGGAATCATCTTGGGCAATATCATATCTATGGCATTATTATCCCTACTTTGTTTGGACATTATGACACAAATATATCACATATATTTAAATGGGGAGACACATTGGCTTTCATACATATAGAACATAGTTATCTGATGGTTCAGACATGTTAAACAGGCTTAAACTTGTCAACAAAGCACAAAAAACGTTTTGCAATAAAACCGTTACTGTCCCTTTAAATTTCAAACTGAACACACTTTATTACTGAATATGTGAAAAAGTATGAAGGAATTGTTCAAATTTCACCAAACTTTCACCACAGTAACTTAAAGCCTTAAAAGTATTGCACACCAAATTTGAAAGCTTTAACCCTTAAAATAACGGAACCGGAGCCGTTTTTACATTTAACCCCTATACAGTCCCAGGTATCTGCTTTGCTGAGACCCAACCAAGCCCAGAGGGGAATACGATACCAAATGATGCCTTCTATAAGCTTTTTCAGTGGTTCTCAGCTCCTCACACATGCATCTGCATGCCATGCTTTCCAAAAACAACTGCGCATTAGAGGCGCGAAAATGAGGCTCTGTCTATGACTAGAAAAGGCCCCCAGTGAAAAAGGTGTCCAATACAGTGCCTGCCGTTTTTATTAAAACAATCCCCAAGATTTAACAACTATTAAAAGTAATAATCTGCCAAATATACTTAGTAAAGTAATCGTTTTAGCCCAGAAAAATGTCTACCAGTTTTTTAAGCCCTAATGAAGCCCTTTATTCTTTTACTTAAACTAAGAAAATGGCTTACCGGTTCCCATAGGGAAAATGACAGCTTCCAGCATTACCGAGTCTTGTTAGAAATGTGTCATACCTCAAGCAGCAAAAGTCTGCTCACTGTTTCCCCCAACTGAAGTTAATTCCTCTCAACAGTCCTGTGTGGAAACAGCCATCGATTTTAGTAACGGTTGCTAAAATCATTTTCCTCTTACAAACTGAAATCTTCATCTCTTTCCTGTTTCAGAGTAAATAGTACATACCAGCACTATTTTAAAATAACAAACTCTTGATTGAAGAATAAAAACTACATTTAAACACCAAAAAACTCTAAGCCATCTCCGTGGAGATGTTGCCTGTACAACGGCAAAGAGAATGACTGGGGAAGGCGGAGCCTAGGAGGGATCATGTGACCAGCTTTGCTGGGCTCTTTGCCATTTCCTGTTGGGGAAGAGAATATCCCACAAGTAAGGATGACGCCGTGGACCGGACACACCTATGTTGGAGAAAAAACGTTATAATTGCATCATTCACTGAATAAACAAAAACGTTTTTACCAAACAGTGTCACAAGTAACTAATGAGCCCTTCATGCAAGCTGAAATTCCTATCCAAGTGTCTGAATACAGCTTACCCTTCCCTCATGAGGATATTGCCAGCCTTTTCTAGAAATAACATAGACTGTCTAGAAAAAAATAGACTGAACATACCTTAATTCAGTTTAGCCCCCAACTGAAGTTTTCCTGTACTCTTCAGCCCTTGTGAGAACCGCAGTGGATCTTAGTTACAAAATGCTAAGATCACCATCCTCCTTGCAGAAATCTTCATCCCTTTTCTGCCAGAGAGTAAATAGTACACACCGGCCCAGAGGCAGAACTTTCTTTCACTTTCTGCGATGATAATTTTTTAGTGAAAATGTTTCTGCAGGTAATTTTTAAATACAATTCCATTTTAAATTAGGCAGTTATAATAAAGCACCAGCTCAAGTGCAATGTGTTGGTTAAGTGGAGAATAAAGCCATTTTTAAAGTTTTAGAATATATTGTAGTAGTTAAAAATTGCATTGCATATTAGCTGCAGACAAAAAAAGAAATGGTAAAATGTCTCTTGAATAAATTTGTTTCCTTTTCTCTTTGTCTAACATAGAAGTGTAGTATTAAAAAAGGTGCATTTCTCATACGAACGTCTTATATACAGAAAAAAACAGCTTTGCAGACTGGGAAAGTCTAATCCCTGAGAGCCAGTCAACAAGCAATGCACTGCTGCTTTGCAGCACTACTGCATATTTGACTGTTCACTTCAAACAGCACTTTGCTCTGAATGCACTGTGTTAAGGAAGACTTACACAGTGCAGCCAGAGCACAGCTCTGTTTGAAAAGAACAGCCTAATGTGGAGCAGTGCTGCAAAGTTAAAGTGCTAAAAGTTCCTGCATGTGTCCTGTTCTTTCTGCAGACATGCTGCATTTTCTGCGATGACATCTCAGATCACTGTATGTTCTGCCTTGGGGCACACCGGTACCATTTAAAAATAACAAACTTTTGCTTGAGAAAATAAAAACCTAACATTTTTGCCACCACACTCCTCTTTGCCCTTCCTAGCAGTTAAGCAGGCAGAGAGAATGACTGGGGGTGGAGCTAAGGGGGGAGCTATATAGGCAGCTCTGCTGTGGGTGCTCTCTCTGCCACTTCTTGTAGGGGAGGAGAATATCCCACAAGTAAAGATGAATCCGTGGACTCGATACATCTTACAAGAGAAATGTGCTTAAAATTGGGCAAGTTCGTCTGTTCCCATTCTTCTTGGAGAACATGTGCTCCAAAAAAAGTGTTAAATTAGATTCTTTTATTTACTATAGTAATCCTCATTAGTTCGATTAGTTACAAATTTATTATTTCTTTTCTCCTATAGCGGACTGAAAGTTCTCTTGCAAATGCATGCATTAAAGGTATCCATAACTACTGTGGAGAACAGCATTAAAAAAGGTATTCTCTACCAGTTGTAGAAGCAATGTTACAAAAAAAGGGCTCTACAAGGCACAAAAATAATATATAACAAAGCATAATAATAATGTATATTGGAGCACAATAATAATAAATATTTATTGGGGTGCCAAAATAATATATGATGGAGTGCAAAAATATATAACAAAAGCACAAAAATAATATCTATTGAGGCACAAAAAGAATATATAAAAAGCCCTAAAATAGAAGCACAAAAACGATGAAAACAGATCTATTTTCTTCTATGAAAGTTTGTTGAAGAGGGGTGTTAATAAAGCTACTAGTGGATTTCTATAAATCTTTCTATTGGCTTATAACTTACATGGAGAATAGTTGCTTATTTTCAATGATAAACAAGGCACAGATACTAATCCAACTGTAGAAATATCTCTTTACATCTCCTCAGCACTCCTATGGAGAAGCGGAACCCCCCCCCCCCCCCAACAATGTCTATATAAATTTAAGCACACAGATGCGCTTCTCTAAAGGAGAGCTGAAAAGAACCCAAAGGAGAATTACTCAAAGAATTTCTCCTTGCGCTTGATAAATCTGTCCCTAAATGCTGTGATATGATTAATTTATTAGTAAATTTATAACGGTCTGTAACTGGCCTCTGCATAGAAGGTTAGATTAGATAAGAAAAAGTCTTTAAATTTAGGAAAACATAGGTTACAATTTGGCTACACCAGCTACACATATATCTTCTAAACAACTGATTAAATGTTATGTGTGTGTGTATATATATATATATATATATATATATATATATATATATATATAAATGGTAGGACGTTTGAGATGAAAATTATCACACATTTCAATACCAGAAATGAAGGACTTAATGTAGACTCTGGCTTTCTCACACACTACCATAACTTTCTATAATCTCTCATCTTATTATCCTATATTGGTTTCATTTTCATTTTGTTTTTCCTCTCATCTTGCCTATTTACTCTCCTCTTATTCTTTCTGGCTATTCTCAGCTATTTTCTCCTTCAGACACATTCTCTGCTTTTTATGTCACCCCTCTCACCCCCCTCCCTCCCGTCCATTTGTTGTATGTGATGTGTATCTATATCAGATTGATCAGTATTCTGAGGAAGAGAAAACTCTCGAAAGCTTGTCTTTGAAATATTATGTTAGTCCAATAAAAAAGGTATCACTGCATACTGCAATACTTTGCTTTTTGAGCATCTTATAAATAAATAAAAATATATAATCCTCAAACTATTTTTTGCTATCCCTGGGGTGTTGTGGATATCCTACAAAACCCTAAGCAAAACAAAACTCAATTAAGAATTATAGCATACAAAAAATGGATAGTTAAAGGGACATGAAACCAATTTTTTTCTTTCATGATTTAGAAAGAGCATGTAATTTTAAACAACTTTCTAATTTACTTTTTTTTATCTAATTTGCTTCATTCTCTTGATATTACTTGCTGAAAAGCATATCTAGATATGCTCAGTAGCTGCTGATTGGTTGCTGCACATAGAGCCCTTGTGTGATTGGAGCACACATGTGCATTGCTATTTCTTCAACAAAGGATATCAAAAGAATTGAGCAAATTAATTAATAGAAGTAAATTGGAAAGTTGTTTATAATTGCATGCCCTATCTGAATCATGAAAGTTTAATTTTGACTAGACTGTCCCTTTAAAGGGAAAGTCTATTCCAGAATTGCAATTGTTTAAAAAAATAGATAATCCCTTTATTACCCATTCCCCAGTTTTGCATAAGCAACACTGTTAAATTAAAATCATTTTTACCTCTCTGGTTACCTTGTATCTAAGCCTCTGCAGACTGCTCTTTAATTTAATTTCTTTTGACAGACTTGCATTTAAGCCAATCAATGCCCTCTCATAAGTAACTCCACGAGTACAATGTTATCTATGTCACCCATGAACTAACGCCCCCTGGCTGTGAAAAAACATAATTTATGTAACAACTTACCTAATAAATTCATTTCTTTCATATTGGCAAGAGTCCATGAGCTAGTGACGTATGGGATATACAATCCTACCAGGAGGGGCAAAGTTTCCCAAACCTCAAAATGCCTATAAATACACCCCTCACCACACCCACAATTCAGTTATTAGCCAAGTAGTGGGGTGATAAAGAAAGGAGTAAAAAGAATCAAAAAAGGAACTGGAAATAGAATTGTGCTTCATACAAAAAATCATAACCACCATAAACAGGGTGGGTCTCATGGACTCTTGCCAATATGAAAGAAATGAATTTATCAGGTAAGTTCTTACATAAATTATGTTTTCTTTCATGTAATTGTCAAGAGTCCATGAGCTAGTGACTCTGAAAAAATTAAATCCACATCCAAAAAAATAAGTTTTTCTCATAATTGAAAAGAAAAAAATTAAAACATAAGCAGAGGAATCAAACTGAAACAGCTGCCTGAAAAACTTTTTTTTAGAAAAAACTGCTTCCGAAGAGGCAAACACATCAAAACGGTAGAATTTAGTAAATATATGCAAAGAAGACCAAGTTGCTGCTTTGCAAATCTGATCAACTGAAGCTTCATTCTTAAAAGCCCAAGAAGTGGAAACTGATCTAGTAGAATGAGCTGTGATTCTGTGAGGCGGGGCCTGACCAGACTCCAAATAAGCCTGATGAATCAAAAGCTTTAACCAAGATGCCAAGGAAATGGCAGAAGCTGTCTGACCTTTCCTAGAACCAGAAAAGACAACAAATGGACTGGAAGTCTTCCTGAAATCTTTAGTAGCTCCAACATAATATTTCAAAGCTCTAACAACATTCAAAGAATGTAAGGATCTCTCCAAAGAAATCTTAAAATTAGGACACAAAGAGGGAACAACAATTTCCCGATTAATGTTATTAGAATTCACAACCTTAGGAAGAAATTCAAATGAAGTCAAAACTGCCTTATCCTGATGGAAAATCAGAAAAGGAGACTCACAAGAAAGAGCAGATTATTCGGGAAACTCTTCTAGCAGAAGAGATAGCCAAAAGGAACAACACTTTCCAAGAAAGTAGTTTAATATCAAAACGAATGCATAGGCTCAAAAGGAGGAGCCTGTAAAGCCTTCAAAACCAAATTAAGACTCCAAGGAGGAGAGATTGATTTAATGACGAGATTGATTTAATGACAAGCTTGATACGAACCAAAGCCTGTATAAAACAGTGAATATCAGGAAGCTTAGCAATCTTTCTGTGAAATAAAAACAGAAAGAGCAGAGATTTGTCCCTTCAAGGAACTTGCAGACAAACCTTTGTTCAAAGCATCCTGAAGAAACGGTAAAATTCTAGAAATTCTAAAAGAATGCCAGGAGAATTTATGAGAAGAACACCATGAAATATAAGTCTTCCAAACTCGATAATAAATCTTCCTAGAAACAGATTTACGAGCATGTAACATAGTATTAATCACTGAGTCGGAGAAACCTCTATGACTAAGCACTAAGTGTTCAATTTCCATACCTTCAAATTTAAAGATTTGAGATCCTGATGGAAAAAACAAACCTAGAGACAGAAGGTCTGGTCTTAAAGGAAGTGGCCAAGGTTGGCAACTGGACATCCAAACAAGATCCGCATACCAAAACCTGTGAGGCCATGCTGGTGCTACCAGAAACACAAATGATTGTTCCATGATGATCTTGGAGATCACTCTTGGAATAAGAACTAGAGGCGGGAAGATGTAAGCAGGTTGGTAAAACCAAGGAACTGCTAATGAATCCACCGACTTCGCATGAGGATCCCTGGAACTGGATAAGTACTGGGAAGTTTCTTGTTTAGATGGGAAGCCATCAGATCTATTTCTGGAAGACCCCACATCTGAACAATCTGAAAAAAAAAATCTGGATGGGGAGACCACTCCCCCGGATGTAAAGGCTGACGGCTGAGATAATCTGCTTCCCAATTGACTATACCTGGGATATGTACCACAGAAATTAGACAAGAGCTGGACTCCGCCCAAGAAAGTATCCGAGATACTTCATTCATAGCTAGGGGACTGTGAGTCCCACCCTGATAATTGACATATGCCACAGTTGTGATATTGACTGTCTGAAAACAAATAAATTATTCTCTCTTCAAAAATATTAATTGGGAACCTCGCCTCTTGAGCTGTCAGAGATCCCCAGACCTGAACCTGATCCCCAACCTGAAAGACTTGCATCTGTTGTGATTACAGTCCAGGTTGGATGAACAAAAGGGGCCCCTTGAACTATACGATGGTGGTCTAACCACCAAGTCAGAGATTCGAACGTTGGGATCTAAGGATATTGACTGTGATAGCCTTGTATAATCCCTGCACCATTGATTCAGCATACAAAGCTGAAGAGGTCTCATATTAAAACGAGCAAAGGGAATGATCGAGACTGAAGGTTTTGACAAGCTGAAACCAATTTAATTTGTCTCTTGTCTGTTAGAGACAGAGTCATGGACACTGAATCTATCTGGAAACCTATAAAGGTGACCCTTTTCTGAGGAAACAAGGAACTTTTCGGTAAATTGATCCTCCAACCATGTCTTTGAAGAAACAACACTAGTAGATTTGTGTGAGATTCAGCAGAATGTAAAGACTGAGCTAGCACCAAGATATCATCCAAATAAGGAAACACCGCAATACCATGTTCTCTGATTACAGAGAGTAGGACACAGAGAACCTTCAAGAAAATTCTTGGAGCTGTCGCTAGGTCAAAAGGAAGAGCGACAAATTGGTAATTCTTGTCTAGAAAAGAGAATCTCAGAAACCAATAGTTGTCTACATGAATCGGAATATGAAGATATACATCCTGTAAGTCTATTGTTGACATATAATGACTTTGCTAAACAAAAGGCAGAATAGTCCTTATAGTTACCATTTTGAAAGTTGTCACTCTTACAAAACTATTCAAAATTTTCAGATCCAGAACTGGCCTGAATGAATTTTCTTTCTTTGGGACAATGAATAGATTTGAATAAAACCCCAGACCCTGTTCCTGAAACGGAACTGGTATGATTACCCCTGAAAATTCCAGATCGGAAACACACTTCAGAAAAACCTGAGCCTTCACTGGATTTGCTGGGACGTGTGAGAGAAAAAAAATCTTCTCACAAGAGGTCTTACTCTGAATCCTGTTCGATACCCTTGAGAGACAATACTCTGATCCACTGATTTTGGACAGAATCTGTCCAAATGTTTTAGAAAAATTTCAATCTGTCTCCCACCAGCTGAGCTGAAATGAGGGCCGCACCTTCATGCAGACTTGTGGGCTGGCTTCGGTTTCTTAAAGGGCTTGGATTTATTCCAACTTGAAGGTTTCCAATTGGAACCAGATTATTTGCGGGGGAAGGATTGGCTTTCTGTTCCTTATTCTGTCTAAAAGAACAAAAACGATTAGAAGCTTTAGATTTACCCTTAGGTCTTTTATCCTGAGGCAAAAAAACTCCCTCCCCCCAGTGACAGTTGAAATAATTGAATCCAACTGAGAACCAAAATAAATTGTTACCTTGGAAAGAAAGATATAGTAATCTAGACTTCGATACCATGTCAGCATTCTAATATTTAAACCACAAAGCTCTTCTAGCTAAAATAGCTAAAGACATAGATTTAACATCAATTTTGATTATATCAAAAATAGCATCACAGATAAAATGATTAGCATGTTGAAGCAAGCGAACAATGCTAGACAAATCAGAATCTGTTTCCTGTTGCACTAAGCTTTCCAACCAAAAAGTTGATGCAGCTGCAACATCAGCCATGGATATAGCAGGCCTAAGAATGTAGCAAGAAAATAAATAAGCTTTCCTTAGATAAGATTCAAGTTTTCTATCTAAAGGATCCTTAAAAGAAGTACTATCTTCCATAGGAATAGTAGTAAGTAAGTTTGGCAAGAGTAGAAATAGCCCCATCAACTTTAGTGATTTTTCCCCAAAACTCCAATCTAGCTGTTGGCAAAGGATACAACTTTTTAAACCTAGAAGATGGAATAAAAGTACCAGGCATATTCCATTCCTTAGAAATCATATCAGAAATAGCATCAGGAACTCTGGAGTAACCACAGGAGGTTTGCACACAGAATTTAAATGTTTACTAATTTTAGTATCAAGAGGACTAGATTCCTCAATATCCAAAGTAACCAACACTTCTTTTAATAACTTACGAATATACTCCATCTTAAAGAGATAAGTAGATTTGTCAGTGTCTGAGGTAGGATCTTCTTAATCAGATAGATCCTCATTAGAGGAGGATAATTCAGTATGTTGTCGGTCATTTGAAATTTCATCAATCTTATGAGAAGTTTTAAAAGACCTTTTACGTTCATTAGAACGCGGAATAGCAGACAAAGCCTTCTGAATCAAATCAGCAATAAAATCTTTAATATTCACAGGGATATCATGTACATCAGATGTTGAAGGAACAACAGGCATGGTACTAGTACTAATGGATACATTTTTGAAGGAACAACAGGCATTGTACTAGTACTGATGGATACATTCTCTGCATGTAAAAGCTTATCATGACAACTGTTACATACTACAGCTGTAGATATAATCTCCACAAATTTACAACAGATACACTTAGCTTTGGTAGAACTGTTATCAGGCAGCAGGATTCCAACAGTGGTTTCTGAGACAGGATCTGATTGAGACATCTTGCAAATGTAAGAGAAAAAAACAACATATAAAGCAAAATTATCAATTTCCTTATATGGCAGTTTCAGGAATGGGAAAAAATGCAAACAGCATAGCCCTCTGAGCATAAAAAAGAGCAAGAGGCATATAGGAAGAATGCTGCACAATGCAAATGAAATTTTTTTGGCGCTAATGACAACCGCAAATGACGCAACTCGTGTCATGGCAAACGCAACCTTGTGCAAGGAAACCTGGCGTAAACTAAGACGCCGGAAATGACGAATTTGCGTCACCGAACGTACCTTTGCGCCAAAAAATTCTCGCGCCAAGAATGACGCAAAAAATATCAGCATTTTGCCCGCAAAATTGAATGAAAAAGCAGTTAATTTTGAAGAAAAGACTATACCCCAGGTAAAATAAATTCCTAAATATGTTTCCCAATTTGAAACTGATAGTCTGCAAAAGGAAATATAGATAAACCTGACTCATGGCAAATATAAGTATAATACATATATTTAAAACTTTATATTAATACATTAAGTGCCAAACCATAGCTGAGACTGTGTCTTAAGTAATAAAAAACAGAATTTATGCTTACCTGTTAAATTTCTTTCTCTTACGGTGTATCCAGTCCACGCATTCATCCTTACTTGTGGGATATTCTCAATCCCAGGAAGTGGCAAAGAGAGCACACAGCAGAGCTGTCCATATAGCTCCCCTCAGGCTCCGCCCCCCCAGTCATTCGACCGACGGTTAGGAGAAAAAGGAGAACCATAGTGTGCAGTGGTGACTGTAATTTTACAAAAAAATAAATTTGAATCTGACTTAATTGCAAGGGCGGGCCGTGGACTGGATACACCGTAAGAGAAAGAAATTTATCAGGTAAGCATAAATTCTGTTTTCTTTTACATTGGTGTATCCAGTCCACGGATTCATCCTTACTTGTGGGAACCAATACCAAAGCTTTAGGACACGGATGAAGAGAGGGAACAAGTCAGGCAACCTAAACGGAAGGCACCACTACTTGCAAAACCTTTCTCCCAAAAAAATAGCCTCAGAAGAAGCAAAAGTATCGAATTTGTAAAATTTGGCAAAAGTATGCAGTGAAGACCAAGCCGCTGCTTTACAAATCTGTTCAACAGAAGCCTCATAACTAACACCACATTCCCTTTACACTCCCGTGGAGATGCTACTTGTTAGAGCGGCAAAGAGAATGACTGGGGGGGGCGGAGCCTGAGGGGAGCTATATGGACAGCTCTGCTGTGTGCTCTCTTTGCCACTTCCTGTAGGGATTGAGAATATCCCACAAGTAAGGATGAATCCGTGGACTGGATACACCAATGTAAGAGAAACATACTTACCGAAAGACACCCCATCCACATATAGCAGATAGCCAAACCAGTACTGAAACAGTATCAGTAGAGGTAATGGAATATGAGAGCATATTGTCGATCTGAAAAGGGAGGTAGGAGATGAATCTCTATGATCGATAACAGAGAACCTATGAAATAGATCACCTTGAGGAAACCATTGCATTCAATAGGTGATACTTACTTCACATCCCTCTGTCATTCTGTGTACTCTGAGAGGAATCAGGCTTTAAAATGCTGAGAAGCGCATATCACAGAAGAAAATCAAGCACAAACTTACTTCACCACCTCCATAGGGAGGCAAAGTTTGTAAAACTGAATTGAGGGTGTGGTGAGGGGTGTATTTATAGGCATTTTGAGGTTTGGGAAACTTTGCCCCTCCTGGTAGGATTGTATATCCCATACGTCACAAACTCATGGACTCTTGCCAATTACATGAAAGAAACTGTCAAATGCATTCAGATAAGAGGTGGCCTTCAAGGGCTTAAAAATTAGCATATGAGCCAACCTAGGGTTTAGCTTTCAACAAAGAATACAAAAAGAACAAAGCAAATTTGATAATAAAATTAAATAGAAAGTTTTTTTAAATTACATGCCCTATCTGAAACATGAAAGTATAAATTGGACTAGACTGTCACTTTAATGTCTGCATAGATAGGATAATTACAATCTTAAATATGCCAACAACCTAAGGTGTTGTTATTATTCCAAGACTAGATGTAGAAGGTTATTGGGAGAGCTTGAGTCCAGAAGCATTGTGCTCCAAGGAAAAAGCTTAATGCAATGGAACTGTATATGCATGATGTGCATGGTTGCATGTGTAAATATACCCAGATGCCTTTATCTGGTCAACAACTTCTGTCCACAAAATACAGGGAGTGCAGAATTATTAGGCAAGTTGTATTTTTGAGGATTAATTTTATTATTGAACAACAACCATGTTCTCAATGAACCCAAAAAACTCATTAATATCAAAGCTGAATATTTTTGGAAGTAGTTTTTAGTTTGTTTTTAGTTTTAGCTATTTTAGGGGGATATCTGTGTGTGCAGGTGACTATTACTGTGCATAATTATTAGGCAACTTAACAAAAAACAAATATATACCCATTTCAATTATTTATTTTTACCAGTGAAACCAATATAACATCTCAACATTCACAAATATACATTTCTGACATTCAAAAACAAAACAAAAACAAATCAGTGACCAATATAGCCACCTTTCTTTGCAAGGACACTCAAAAGCCTGCCATCCATGGATTCTGTCAGTGTTTTGATCTGTTCACCATCAACATTGCGTGCAGCAGCAACCACAGCCTCCCAGACACTGTTCAGAGAGGTGTACTGTTTTCCCTCCTTGTAAATCTCACATTTGATGATGGACCACAGGTTCTCAATGGGGTTCAGATCAGGTGAACAAGGAGGCCATGTCATTAGATTTTCTTCTTTTATACCCTTTTTTGCCAGCCACGCTGTGGAGTACTTGGACGCGTGTGATGGAGCATTGTCCTGCATGAAAATCATGTTTTTCTTGAAGGATGCAGACTTCTTCCTGTACCACTGCTTGAAGAAGGTGTCTTCCAGAAACTGGCAGTAGGACTGGGAGTTGAGCTTGACTCCATCCTCAACCCGAAAAGGCCCCACAAGCTCATCTTTGATGATACCAGCCCAAACCAGTACTCCACCTCCACCTTGCTGGCGTCTGAGTCGGACTGGAGCTCTCTGCCCTTTACCAATCCAGCCACGGGCCCATCCATCTGGCCCATCAAGACTCACTCTCATTTCATCAGTCCATAAAACCTTAGAAAAATCAGTCTTGAGATATTTCTTGGCCCAGTCTTGACGTTTCAGCTTGTGTGTCTTGTTCAGTGGTGGTCGTCTTTCAGCCTTTCTTACCTTGGCCATGTCTCTGAGTATTGCACACCTTGTGCTTTTGGGCACTCCAGTGATGTTGCAGCTCTGAAATATGGCCAAACTGGTGGCAAGTGGCATCTTGGCAGCTGCACGCTTGACTTTTCTCAGTTCATGGGCAGTTATTTTGCGCCTTGGTTTTTCCACACGCTTCTTGCGACCCTGTTGACTATTTTGAATGAAACGCTTGATTGTTCGATGATCACGCTTCAGAAGCTTTGCAATTTTAAGAGTGCTGCATCCCTCTGCAAGATATCTCACTATTTTTGACTTTTTTGAGCCTGTCAAGTCCTTCTTTTGACCCATTTTGCCAAAGGAAAGGAAGTTGCCTAGTAATTATGCACACCTGATATAGGGTGTTGATGTCATTAGACCACACCCCTTCTCATTACAGTGATGCACATCACCTAATATGCTTAATTGGTAGTAGGCTTTCTAGCCTATACAGCTTGGAGTAAGACAACATGCATAAAGAGGATGATGTGGTCAAAATACTCATTTGCCTAATATTTCTGCACTCTCTGTACTGCATTTATCTGAACCAGGAAGGAATGATTTAGTATTTGAAGATAACAGCAAGTCCTCTTCCAGAAGTATGTGTGTACTGCTCTACATCCAAGAGATGGCAAGTTAAACAAGATTATGTGTGACTCAGCTATATCTCTAGAAGTAAAATCTTACGAGCAGGGTCTTACTGGCTCGTGAAGTTTAACAGAAATTATAAAATCAATGAAAGATACTTCAAAGAATAGTCTGGAAATGCTGAGGTTGTATCTCATTCTGCTTCTCTAGTTCATATGGGGAACTCTATGCCTTTGTCATACTAACCTGCAGTGAGGATATATTTACATTTAGTAAGACACTGCTTGGATGCATCCCACAATATGTGTAACAAGTGCTGTAGTTTCTAGCATTATTAGCAAACATCCTCTTTCCTCAATTAGTCCTTTGGGGGGAAAAAAGTTAACGCTCTGTGGATTCATTTTTATTGCCTGTGGTGACAGAACTATGCAGCCTACAATGCAATAGCACTTACTCTGAATTTCAAATGTGCAGTATATTCTTGTTTCTGACAAATTTCAAACTTTCCTTCCATTTCCCTACCCCTTGTATTATTTAACAGCCATCAACCAATTACAGACTTGTGAACTCTTGCATGCTTAAAAAGAGCTGGTGCCCCAAAGAGAGCACATAAAAAATACTGTGCAATTTATAAACAAACAAAAAAAAAAAACAGATTATAATATTGTTCAAGCATCCTACCTGTAGCGTTATAATGTCCTGCCGAGTGAAAGGTTCATCAGTTAGTAGGTCCTTGTAGCTCTTTGGTTTAATATTTAACTGTTCTACAGCCTGTGGAAGAAGTCAGCGAGTTAGAAAAAGCAGGTAGTGGTGCTATATAGATAGATACTACACTAATTTATCCTCCATTACAAATTCTGCAATTTCCTTTAGGTTTGGATTATTGTGAGACTGTTTCCCTTACAGTTATTTATACACAGAAAAAAATTAAAACAGGTGCCGATTTTAAATTTGATATGTAAAGCTAAAGCCTGATGCCCAACAATGATGTGCTAAAGTAGGACTGTATGTATAAACCAGATAAATTATTATTATTATTGCTGTGTTTAATCATCTGGATATAACTGGCAAAATAACAAAATTTATCCTTACCTGATAAATTTCCTTATTTTTGACACAGTGAGTCCACGGATCATCTCTAATTAGTATTGGGAATATCTCTCCTGGCCAGCAGGAGGAGGGAAAGAACACCACAGCATAGCTGTTAAAGGACCAGTCAACACATTAGATTTGCATAATCAACAAATGCAAGATAACAAGACAATGCAATAGCACTTAGTTTGAACTTCAAACTTTTATAACAAATTTCAAAGTTATGTATATTTCCACTCCCCTTGTACCATGTGATAGCAATCAGCCAATCACAAATGCATATACATATAGTCTGTGAATTCTTGCACATGCTCAGTAGGATCTGGTGACTCAAAAATTATAAATATAAAAGACTGGGCACATTTTTTTTAATGGAAGTAAATTGGAAAGTTGTTTAAAATTACATACTGTATCTGAATCATGAAAATTTAATTTAACCTGAGTGTCCCTTTAAGTATCCCCTCCCTTCCCTCCAACCCCAGTCATTCGACTGAAGGAAAAGGAGAGAAAGAAAGCAACACAAGGTGCAGAGGTGCCTGAGATTTACAAAACAAAGCCTGTCTAAATAAACAGGGCGGCCGTGAACTCACTGTGTAAAGAAATAAATAAATTTATCAGGTAAGCATAAATTTAGTTTTCTTACTAATGACACGGTGAGTCCACGGATCATCTCTAATTACTATTGGGAATCAATACCCAAGCTAGAGGTCACAGATGATAAAGGGAGGGACAAGACAGGGAACCTAAACAGAAGGCACCACTGAAGAACCTTTCTCCCAAAAGAAGCTTCAGCTGAGGCAAAAGTATCACATTTATAGAATTTTGAAAAAAAGTGTGTAGAGAAGACCAAGTTGCAGTCTTGCAAATCTGTTCCACAGAAGCTTCATTTTTAATTCCCAGGAAGAGGAAACAGCCCTCGTGGAATAAGCCATGACTCTCTCAGGAGGCTGCTGTCCAGCAGTTTCATAGGCCAAGCAAATTATACTCTTCAGCCACAAAGAAAAGTAAAAAAAAAAAAAGAGAAGTAGCCGTAGCTTTCTGACCATTGCGCTTCCCAGAGAAAACAACAAACAAAGCAGAAGACTGGCAAAAATCCTATGTCGCCTGTAAATAGTATTTCAACTCACGCACCACATCTAGGTTGTGCAGCAAACGCTCTTTATGAGAAGGGTTAGGACACAAAGAAGGAACAACAATTTCTTGATTAATGTTCCTATCCGAAAACACTTTAGGAAGGAAACCTAACTTAGAACGCAGAACTACCATATCCAAATAAAAAAAAAAGGTAAAAGGAGTTTCACACTGCAACGCCGAGAGCTCAGAGACTCTACGAGCAGAAGAAATTTCAACAAGAAACAAAAAAACTTGCCAAGATAATAGCTAAGGAATGCATAGGTTCAAACGGAGCCTGCTGAAGAACTTTAAGAACAAGGTTAAGACTCCAGGGAGGAGTAACAGGTTTGAACATAGGCCTGATTCTGACCAAGGCCTGACAGAATGATTGCACGCCTGGTACATCCGCCAGACGTTTATGCAACAAAATAGACAAGGCAGATATTTGACCCTTCAAAGTACTCGCAGATAAACCCTTCTCCAGACCCTCCTGGAGAAAGGACAAAATTCTAGGAATCCGAACTTTACTCCAAGAGTAGCCTCTGGATTCACACCAATACAGATATTTACGCCATATCTTATGGTAAATATTTCTAGTCACAGGCTTACGAGCCTGAATCAAGGTCTCAATAACCGAAAAACCCGCGCTTAGATAGAATTAAGCGTTCAATCTCCAAGCAGTCCGCTTCAGAGAAACGAGATTTGGATTTAGGAAGGGCCCCTTGAAGTAGAAGGTCCTTCCTCAATGGAAGTCTCCAAGGTGGAAGACAAGACATCTCCACTAGGTCTGCATAACAGATCCTGCGAGGCCACGCCGGTGCAACGAGAATCACCAATGCATGCTTTTGTTTGATTGGAACAATGACCCGTGGAAGCAAACGGAGGAAATAGGTATGCTAGACTGAAATTCCAAGGAACCGCCAGAGCATCTATCAGTACAGCCTGAGGATCCTTTGACCTCGACCCGTACCTCGGGAGCTTGGCATTCTGTCGAGATGCCATGAGATCCAGCTCCGGCTGTCCCCATTTGAGAATCAAGTTTTAAAACACCTCCGGATGAAGTTCCCACTCCCCCGGGTGAAAGGTCTGTCTGCTCAAAAAATCCTCTTTACAATTGTCCCCTCCTGGAATGTGGATCGCAGATAGACAGCAGTTGTGGGTCTCCGTGCACTGAATAATCTTGGCTACCTCTGTCATGGCCAAGGAATTCCGAGTTCCTCCCTGATGGTTGATGTAAGCCACTGAAATTATGTTGTCCGACTGGAACCTGATAAACCGGGCTGAAGCTAACTGAGGCCATGCCAGAAGAGCATTGAAGACTGCCCTCAGCTCTAGGATGTTTATGGGGGGAAAAACTCCTCCCAAGTCCATATACCCTGAGCCTTTAACGAGCCCCAGACTGTTCCCCATCCCAGCAGGCTGGCATCCGTGGTCACAATCACCCAGGTAGGTCTGTGGAGGCAGGTTCCCTGGGAGAGATGTTCCTTAGACAACCACCAAGGAAGAGAATCTCTTGGTCGCCTGATCCAGATGTAATTGCGAAGACAGATCTGCATAATCCCCGTTCCATTGTTTGAGCATGCATAACTGCAGAGGTCTGAGATGAAACCGGGCAAACGGAATGATGTCCATGGCAGCTACCATCAGACCAATTACCTCCATACATTGGGCCGAGGAGAGGACTGAAGGGCAAGACAAGAGTCGAAGATGTTTGTTTTTCTGACCTTTGTCATAAATATTTTTATTGTTAAGGAATCTATTATGGTTGCCAAGAACACTACCTTTGTAGCTGGAATCAACAAACTCTGAGAACGCGACATCTCCGTGTGGGAGTTTGCTTGTTGAAAGGATGGCCCCTGAAACAGAATGTTGTCCAGATAAGGCGCCACTGCAATGCCCCGCAACCGGAGCACCGCCAACAGGGCTCCCAGGACCTTTGAGAAAATTCTGGTAGCTGTAGCAAGGCCGAATGGAAGAGCCAAAAGTGGAAGTGTTTGTCTAGAAAAGAGAACCTCAGAAACTTGTGATGATCCCTGTGGATGGGAACATGTAGGTACGCATCCTTTAAATCTACTGTTGTCATGAATTGACCCTATTGAACCAAGGGAAGAATGGAACGAATAGTTTCCATCTTGAAGGACGGTACTCTGAAGAACTTGTTTAGACTTTTGAGGTCTAAAATTGGTCTGAAAGTTCCCACTTTTTTGGGAACCACGAACAGATTGGAGTAGAATCCCAGTCCCTGTTCCTGCATTGGAACAGGAACTATCACTCCTAGGTCGGAAAAGGTCCCGTACACAGTGTACGCCTCTCTTTTTATCTGGTCTACAGATATTTTTGAGAACAGAAGCCTGCCCCTGGGAGGAAAGGTCTTGAACTCTAGTTTGTATCCCTGGGACACGATGTCCACCATCCAGGGATCCGGAACATCGTGAACCCAGGCCTGAGCGAAGAAAGAAAGTCTGCCCCCCACAAGATCCGGTCCCGGATCAGGAGTAGACCCTTCATGCTGACTTTGAGTCACTAACGGGCTTCTTAGATTGCTTCCCCTTGTTCCAAGACTGGTTGGACCTCCAGGAAGGCTTGGACTGTTCCTGCTTGACAGAGGGAGTGGAAAGCTTACCTTTGAAGTTTCGAAAGGAACGAAAAATTACTCTGACGTCCTTTCTGCTTACTCCTCTTATCCTGAGGGAGGAAATTACCCTTTCCTCCCGTAATGTCTGAAATAATTTCAGCCAAGCCCGGCCCAAATAAGGTCTTACCCTTGTAGGGAATCGCCAAGAGCTTAGACGACACATTCGCAGACCAGGACTTCAACCATAAAGCTCTGAGGGCCAGCACTGCAAAACCAGAAATCTTTGCTCCCAACTTAATAACTTGTAGGGAAGCATCCGTAATAAAGGAATTGGCCAACTTAAGAGCCTTGATCCTATCCTGGATCTCTTCAAGGGGAGTATCTGTCTGAATAGAATCAGATAACGCATCAAACCAGTATGCCGCCGCGCTGGTGATGGTAGCAATACACACCGTAGGTTGCCATTGTAAACCCTGGTGTACATACATCTTTTCACGTAACCCTTCCAACTTCTTATCCATAGGATCCTTAAAGGAACAGCTATCCTCTATGGGAATAGTGGTTCTCTTAGCCAAAGTGGAAATTGCCCCTGCCACCTTGGGGACCGTCTGCCAAGACTCCTTAATTGAGTCAGCTATTGGAAACATCTTCTTAAAAATTGGGGATGGAGAAAAAGGGATACCAGGTCTCTCCCATTCCCAAGCAATAATCTCTGTAGCCCGGTCTGGTGCAGGGAAAACCTCCACAATGGAAGGTACATCAAAGTACTTATTTAGCTTACTAGACTTCTTAGGATTGACTACGACAGTAGTGTCGCAGTCGTCCAAGGTAGTCAAAACCTCCTTAAGTAACAAATGGAGGTGTTCCAGCTTAAACCTGAAGGATACAACTGAGTCTGAGATTTCACCATCAGATGCTACCAAAGTATCTTCCTCCTCAGACTTCTTGGAGGGAACATTCGGAATTGCCATGACTGGGTCAGAAACCTTACTCACCGATTCCTTAGATTTACTCTTGCGCTTTTCCCTGCAGCATGGGAAAAGCAGACAACGCATCAGTTACTGCAGAAGATATGTGGGTAGCAATGTCTTGCAAAGTAACTCCGACCGGAGAGTGAGAGGAAGCGCAGGGACACTTGAGGAGACAGCTGCGGAATATCATGAACAAGAGACCCCTGAACAGCATCCGCCTTAGACAATGATGGATCAGATTCAAAAAGTATATCCCTGTAATGCAATGTTCTCTCAATACATGAGGAACAAAAAGGGATTGGTGGTTCCACATTAGCATCAAAACATAAAGTACAAGTAACATTTTTCAGGGCCTCTTGGTCCATCTTTACCCAATAAATGAACAAATAAAAAATAAAATACTTTTTTTTTTTTTTAATAATTTTTATTTTTATTTACAACAGAAAGAGATATAACAATATAAATAGTACCTGCCCCCCGCCTCGCAGGGTGGGGAGGTGTACAGGTGTTAAACACAAATAAGGAAAATAAGTCAGATAAGTACATATCATACAAAAATTAGAGTATATCATGTGCCATTCTGAAAATATCTGATCTCATATCTCTTTCTTAAGTTTTTATTTTCTATAAAGAATATTTAGGTTCTATCAGCGGATGACCTAGAGGAACCTTCAAACCAAAGAAGATGTACATCAAGAGCATCTAAGTACACTTATTCAATAACCACAAAGTAAAGAACAAAAAAACAAACAAAACAGAAAAAAAAGGGGGGGGGGGGAGATTGTGTAGTAATTCCCTTCCCCTCCCCCTTATCTCCAACCTTCTCGATAATCTAATAGATACATTACATTCTACCAGATCCCCAGTAAGATCAATTCTGTGTCTTTAAAGGGGTAAATTATATACTCAATCTCACTCGGGGGGAGAGCTTTAATAAATTGGGTCCACTTAGAAAAGAAACTCCTTATGTCTTTATCATTTTGTAAATTAGTATCAGGTTGTTCAATGATACATTGTTTCTTTAAGCAATTTTTTACTTCAGTAATACTTGGAGTAGTTTTTGTTTTCCATTTTTTTTTTCTGACCGCTAGGATGACCATATTTATAATTTTGTTGTTATCATGTGTTGTGCCAGTATTATCGGCAAAGAAGATTATCCTCCTGGAGGAAAATTTAAAGGAGGGAACCTTGACTATATTGTTGAGCCCGTATTGTACTTTAAGCCAAAAGTTATGAATTTTTGGGCAGTCCCAAATCATATGCAGAAGGTCGGCCGCCTTAATTGAACCCAGTATTCCTACATTTGAAACCCTTTTCTGGGGTAAAATAAGTCATGTGAAGGAGCCTTACGTGCGACTCCCTCCAAGTAGCAGAAAGAGTAACTTCGGAGGCCTCATGAATCGAGTAAGTGAGAAGGGCTGGATCTAAGGAGTCTTGTCCAAGCATTAAGGACCACTTAGAATGAAGTTTTTCCATTGTGTCAGGGCCTTTAGATGAGGTCAGAATTTGATAAATGAATGAGATTGACGTGAACCCATTTTTGACTAACATTAACCAATTCTCCACCTTTCCAAGCGACCAGTCCCAACTGTAGTTAGCAATCTGTTTAAGGGCAAAGTGTCTCACCTGCAGGTATGCAAAAAAGTTTTGGTTAGGAATATGAAATTCCTGCCTGAGGGAGTCAAACGTCCTAATGGATCTCCTTTCGAAGTCCAAAAGTTGTTCAACCTTTACCAAACCTAACGTTGCCCAATTAGAAAATAAAACGGACTGAACTCCTGCTGGGAACTGGGAGTTATTCGTTATTGGAGTATATCTTGAGATCTCAGGCTTAATGTGAAGAGAGAGACAGATTTTTCTCCACATGCAGATTGGATTAAATATAGATATTTTCCTTTTTTACTTCTATAGGTATTGTTTTACCATTACAGTGAATCAGGGCTGTTAATGAGAAGGGGTATACTATACTACTCTCTAGTTCTCCATTCGTTATGTAATTGCTGTTGGTGAGCCAGTCTGCTACAATTCGTGCAAGGAATACTTGGTTGTATGAGCGAAGATCGGAGAGAGATAATCCTCCTAGATTTCTGGGTAGGGCTAATCTGGCGAAATTCTTGATTTTCTGTTCTGCCAAATAAATGTCCGTAAGACAGTGTTAAATGATATGACATCCTTTGTTCTAAGAAGCAGTGGGGTATTCTGAAGAACATATAGGATTTTGGGAAGAACCATTTTGTAAAGGGCTATGCGCCCTGATAACGAGAGAGGGAGGTTCTGCCCATTTTTTAAGGTTTCTTTTATATTGGTTAAAACCGGGAGTATGTTCAGAGTATACCAGTTGTCAGGATTAGATGATATCCAAATACCTAAATATTAAAATGAGTCCCGAACTATATTAAAGGGAATGGATGTTAGTGAATCCTGAGTTTGTCTAACCCAAAGCATCTCCGATTTCGCAGCATTTACACTATAGCCTGAGAATGATCCAAACTGTTGGATTATTGAAAAGAGTTTTGGTATATTTCTAGAGGTGTTTGATATGTAAACCAGTACGTCATCAGCGTATAGGGCAATTTGCAATATTTTTTTGTTAATCTTGATTCTGTCTAATTGTTGCCTAATCTGAAACGCGAGGGGTTCCATAGCTAGATCGAATAGAAGAGGGGAGAGAGGACAGCCCTGTCTCGTGCCTCTCTCTAGTTTTATGCTCTGTGTATATAGACCATTTACTATTATCCTCGTGGAGGCATTTTTATATAGATTATTGAAAAATCTCAAGAAGTGACCTGTGAGTCCGAATTGTTCTAAGGTATATGCTATGTGGTCATGATGTACCGAACTGAACGCCTTTTCCGCGTCAATTGAGATAATAGCCATGTCTGGGGTATCCTCTCTCACCGCCTCTTGCTGCCCCTCTCTCATATTGAAATGATCTATTGTAAGGAATACCTCTCTTATTTTAGCTGAAGAGTTGCGTTTCAACAAGAAGCCAGCTTGATCATGGTCAATAATAGTGGGAAGAAGAATTTGAAGCCTTTGTGCCAATATTGTTGTTAAAAGTTTGTTATCCGTATTAAGGAGTGCAATAGGTCTGTAAGATTCTTTTTTAGCTGGGTCTTTGCCTTGTTTGGTAATAAGGGTGGTATATGAAGCAACAAAATCAGGAGATGGAATATTGCCTTTTATGTACAGATCATTAAAAAGTGCAGTTAGATGTGTTGTTATTTCAGGCATTAAGATCTTATAGAACTCGTTTGGAAGGGCGTCGGGTCCGGGGGTTTTATTTAAGGCAAGCTTTTTGATTGATTATCGGGGCACATAGTTTATCCAGTAATTCAGAAGTTACTTTCGGAAAATATATTTTCCCCCAAAATTCCCCACGTTCTTTAACATAGGAGGTCTTAGATGCATATATGGACTTATAGTAGTCTGCAAAGACACCAAGTATTTCCTCAGGTGTCTTAAGGTAATTACCTTTAGAGTGTATTGAATTTATCAGAGGGGAGGCCCTATCACGACTAACCAAGTTTCGCAAGTAGCTTCCCAGTTTTGCTCCCAAAGCGATATAATTTTGCCTGCAGGCTGAGGCCTCTTTGAGATGATTGATAAAGAAAAAATGAATCTATTTCTGCTAGGGCAGCTATATACCTTGCCGAATTCTCAGGTGATCTTTGGAGAATATATTGATTATAAGCATTTGTTACTGCTTTTAATAGTTCCTTTTCTCTTAACTTAAGTTTTTTTGTGTTTTTATGTTATATGCTAATATTTCCACTCGAAGGACTGCTTTAGCTGTCTCCCAAAACACAGCAGGTCTATTAATATATTCTCGATTAAATGCTGCATATTCACGGAATTTGGCTATAAGCCAATTCTTGAACTTAATATCCGCAGCTAAATAGTGGAGAAACCGAAAGCCAGTATTCCTAGGACAAATGGGGCTTAATTGAAAATGAAGAGAGATCGGGGCATGGTCAGAGATCGTGATTGGTGATATCTCTGCTATGACATTCGACTTGGAAAGCCTATCATCCAACAGAAATAGATCTATTCGGGATAATGAATTGTGAGCCCTGGAATTACATGTGTAGTCTCTGACATCCGGATTTTGAAGTCTCCAAATATCAGAGACCTTTAAGTTATTTGTGATTTTAATAAATAATTTTGTTTCCAAGTTATCTCTTTTAGTTTTTATAATATAGGGATTCTGCCTCAGTCTATCTAGCGGGTGTTTCGGAGCCATATTAAAATCGCCGCCTAGAATTAAGTAGCCCTCTGCATATGACATGAGCCTATTTTGAAGGGTGTCCCAAAAAGGAAGGTTGAAAACATTTGGGGCATAAACATTGCACAATGTGTACAACGTTTTCTTTATTTTAATTTTTGCAATTATGTATCTCCCTTCGTGGTCTGTATCTACATGTATAACCTCATATAAGAGCTTTTTTCCCAGGAGAATCGCTACTCCGCTCTTTCTCTTTAGAGAAGAGGAAAATAAAACTTCTTTAACCCAGAAGGTTTTCATTTTGAGCACTTCTTCTGATTTTAAATGGGTTTCTTGCAGGAAAGCTATGTCTGCATCATTTTTTCTCAAATGGGATAATATTGTCTTACGTTTGATAGGTGAGGTAAGGCCCCCTATGTTCCAAGAGATCAATTTAATTTTATTATCAGTAGCCATTTAATAATACAATAATAGAATTAAGGCGAAGAGAAGGGAGAGGGGATGGAGGGAGAGAGAAAGAAAAAAAAAAAAGAGGAAATTTTTTAATCCCATTTCCCTCAGAATACCTATATTTAAAAAAAACTAGAAATTCTAGCTTATTCAGAGCATCTAAATTATTTACATTTGTTTTGTCATGCAGTCTACTATGTTTATGGGTATTTTTCCATTGTAAAATTTTCCAGCTTCATGTGCTGATTCAAAAAAATGTGTTTGACCGTCAAATATCAGTTTCAGTTTTGCAGGGTAGAGTAAGGTTGCCCAGACTCCTTGTTTAATAAAGTTTGAGCAGAGTGGAGCAAGCTCCCTCCTCTTTGCAGCCGTCTCTACCGAGAAATCTTGAAACATAAGAATTTTTGATTCACCCAAAAAAATTGGCTGATGCTTACGAAAAGCTTGAAGCAGTATAACTTTGTGCTGAAAATTTAGTACCTTAGCAATTATTGGTCTCGGTCTAGTATTTGTTTTGGTAGGGGTGGATGGACCTAATCTATGGGCACTTTCAATAATAATCTATGGTGAAGATTCTGGAATCTGTAATAGCCGAGGCAGTGTTACTGTAAGTAGCCTATCTAGGTCTTCAAACTGTTTATCCTCTGGCACCCCAATGATCCTCAAATTGTTTCTTCTAGATCTGTCCTCTATCTCCTCTATCTTACTCTGCATTTTTAAAAGAGAGGCTTTTGTGGAGTCGAGGGCAGATTTATAAGTTATGTTAAGATCTTCAAGATCAGATATCCTTTGCTCAGCCTCAGAGAGTCTGTGAGCAAAATGTTTCACTTCACTGGATAATGATGCTATATCTTGTTTAATTTCCTTTCTTAGTATCTCGAATTTGGGAGCCAGGGCTTCTGAGATGCTTGTAACTAATGCTTGTATGTCTGTTGTATCAGACATTGCTGAGAGATTAATATGAGGTGATTGTGCACTCGCTGGGGTTTCTAGAACTGCTTTGTTCCTTTTGTCCCTTTGCTTCCCTGACATGACTGAGGGAGAAGTTTTGGAGTGAGAGTGAATGTATTTATCCATAAATTGTGAGTTTAATCATTGATTAAGAAAGCTAAATTGTGAATAGTGAAGAGCACACAGATTAGGAGGAGAGAAAAAAAAAAAGGAGGGGGGGGAGAGAAAAAGGTGGAGTGAAAATAGTATGAAAAAGTGTTGTGAATGGAGGAATATTAACCCCCTTGGTGAGTTGGTGTAGGGCAAAAGTAAAAAGAGTGAAGAAAAAAGGGGTGCTTTAAGTAAGTTCTCTTCCTCAGCCGTGTAGGGAAATAAATTATTCAAGGATCCCCTGAGTTGCGGTTTTCAGTATAAATAGGTATTAGATTTTGTCTACCACTATTGATTACAAAAGAAAATTTACAAAAAAAAAGGCCTATAAAGATGGAAGATTTTAAGGTGGTAAAGGGCTCCCTTTTATGTCAGCCAATGCAGATTTATTTAACTTATCGGCTGTTTAAAGTTAGTTTTCCCAAAGAGGGAAAATATAGACACTTTTTAATTGAAAGTGATATTAACTAGATCTTTAAGTAAAATTCATTGATTCTAATGCTTAGAGTATAAAGGTTTTCCTATATATTTTTTGACTCTCTAGTCAGGGAGGACCTTTGGAGTTTATGTTATAGTAATAGGGGTTAGAATCTTTAATTTCTATTACCTAAGACATCCTCTAGGGGGAGGAAGGACAATTTCAAGTGTGGTAAAATAAAGGTTTCAAGCTGTATTATTTACTTTAAAATGTATAGAGAGAATTCTAGAGTGTTTTTCAGTGTAATTGTTATTGTTAACCAGAAAATAAACAGTCTCAGGTAAAACAACAAGAAAAAAAACATTGAACAGAACAGCGTTTTTCCCCTTATTCCTATTTTAGATCTATATTATAGATTGTCCTGGGATCAGAAAAATGTAATTAGGTGATTAGAGAAGCTTCTCCTTTTTTTTAAAAATAAGAAGAAGGGAGTTCGTAGTAAAACCCTCTAAGATTAATTAAAGCAGCTTAGCAGCAGCAAAAAGCAACAGTAAGAGAGAGAAAAAGGAGTACAGTTGCAAAAAAACACAAAATTCAATACTTTAGATCTCAATTTTCCCCATTCACTATCAATGAGAAAAAGTAGCTGATTAAGAAACTGTGTTTTTAAGGTAAAGCAAGCACAACCTAGTTATAGGCTCTGGCGCTAAGAATACCAACTTGTGAGATAGGCAATTTTAACTAACAGATTTTTCAAAGTGAAAAGGGAAAGCCTTAATTGCAACCTTAGACGGCTAAGGAGAATAAGTGAAAACAAATAAACATAGGGAGAGAGAGGTTATTAAAAAAAAAAAGCAAAAGGCAAAACATTCAGTTTTTTAGAATTGATACGGTTTCTTTTTCCTTTGCCTTCCTTTGAAACACTGTTTCCTTTACTCTCTTGCTTATTTTCTCCTTGCTCAACGTCTCTTCCTTTGTCTCTCTCTATCCTCCTCTTCTCTTTGTTTCACTTTTTTTGTGATAGAATCTTGCGGCAAGTTTTCTCAGGTTTTAACCCCTTAGGTTTTTTCCTTTTTCTATTGCCTTCCCCTCCTCTCTTCCTTACCGCTTAGCTCACTTTTAGATCACTTTTTCTTATAGTTCTTTGCTTTGTTTTACCCCTTACTCCTCTTGTTCGGCGTATTTAGAGATAGTTTGTTGCTAGTCAAGGCTGCTCTCCTTTTTCCCTTAAGACTGGAACTCTACCAGCCTGGGCTTCTCCCCTCCTCAGAATGAGGATCTAGATATATATGCCAGTCGGGCTCGTGAAGCCGTCTTACCTCCTTGCTTCCCGCGCTCCTGCCTTCAGATGCGGTATACCGGGTTCTCTTGCCAGGAATACTTCAGGCCAGGTGCAGACCGAAAGAGCTTCACCGCTGTCCGTCCTCCAAACCAGGACCTTGGTTGCGGTTTAGATCAGCCCCACCTCCTCTCACGCAGCAACAGTGGGAGAGGAGGGGGCTAGCTTCCGTCGTTGACCTCCTGATGCGAGGTTACCAGCCGGGTCGGGTCCCTCCGTCAGTCAGGCAGAACACTCCTGTGTTCCCCCCCACTCGCGCAGCACCGGTGGGAGAGGGGGGGCAGGCGGCCAGGTAGGACAAGTAGCGGCGAAAGCCTCTGATGCTATAGTAAGTTGGTATTAACAGGTAGGCGGGGTGCAGGCTGCAAGGGGTATTGGAGCCGGGGGAGTAAACTAGTAGCAATTAGAGTAGAGGGAAAGTCAAAGTTTATCAGGTATTTAAATTCTGTTATTACCACAGTCCCTTCTTTTCTATTAGAAAGAAAATGTAAGCCGGAGGGAGAGAGAGGAGTTTTTGAAACAGGGAACGGGGTTATACAATGTCCAGCTCTCTTAAAATACCCACAGGTTAAAGCTAGATTTCAGGGTTTTTCTTAAGAGATGACTTGTTTTCTGCACAAACAGCGGGATGGCTTGCCGCTGTGTGGTTCCAGAAGCGATATTACAGCTGTCCAGGAGCAACCCCACAGTGCTTGAGGTAAGGCGCGACCAACCACCGCCAACAGCTATGGGACTGGAAAACAGAGCTCAGAGCTCAGCTGCACTTGCTTTGCTCCTCCTCCACCGGAACCATAGAGCATACAATTTTTAACAACTTTCCAATTTACTTCTGTTATCCAAAAAATAAAATACTTTCATTTAACTTTGAAACTTATGCCAAAAAACCCCCCACAAAAAAATGTTACTCTCCCTTTAAATTTTAAAGTAACTTTTTATTTTTTAACCGCAAATCAGCGGCTCTATAGAACCCCAGACAGCCTCTACACCTCAGCAAGCTCTATCTGTCCTGCTGGTTGCCAGAGTCAATAGTAGAGAAAATCGGGCAACCACTCTCACTGAGAATGCAGAGCCGCAACGAAAGTACGTCACCCTTCCGACACTCGGGAAGTGATTAGGAAAAAAGCGTGCAAAAACTCTTTTGCCACTTCAGAAAAGACCCGCCCATCCTGTGCCTGCACAAACTGCTTAGAACCCTTAATGTAAATCTGCCTGGCAGCAGGGCAGCTCACTAGGTTTGAGAGGCATTCTCCCTCACATGGACCTGTGGAAAAAAAAGAAAGACTGAGTACTCTTACTCAGGCTCTCAAGTTAGGGCAGCAACAACTATTTGGGAGGTGCAGAGAGGATTATACCCCACAAATTCCCAATTCCTTAAAAGCCACCATTGCTCTACTGAAGAGACTGACATGGGCTACGGCTAAACCCCAGGAAGGAGCAGAACAAACTTGCACTGCTTTAAAATAATAAAATCTTGATTGAAGAATCTTCTTTCAGACACTTAAACTTTACCACCTCCTTGCTTTTAACATAGGCAAAGAGAATGACTGGGGTTGGAGGGAATACTTAACAGCTTTGCTGTGGTGCTCTTTGCCTTCTCCTGCTGGCCAGGAGAGATATTCCCAATATTAAGAGAAGATCCGTGGACTCACTGTGTCATTAGAAAGAAAGTCAGATTCACTAATGTCCATAGCAAGATCTGACTTGGAGCCACTGTATAGGATTTTATAATACCATAGTGTTTCACAATGTATTCTCTCTAGGATCAACGATGATATAAAATCACTGGAGTAGATAATACGCCAGTTTAAAAAGTTGTCACAGAATGTATTTGAAAATATCTCTAATAGTTTATATTGAATATACCTATGGGAAAAAAAAGTATTGATAACATTTTCAACAGGAATATAATCTACCTTATTGATATGAACTATTCCTACTGAAATGTAAAGCAAATAGTAAATAGTATTTACCAATGCACTCACCCAATCATCGCAATGTGTATTTAATCTGTACACAAGGGAGGAGGAGCAGAATATACAGGTACTGAATATGTGCCAATTTTAGAGAATGGTGACGTGTTAAGAATAGCAAGTGAAAGAAAGTGTGTTTGTGTGGGATAAAGGGAAGAGAGAGAAAAGGAGTAAGAGAGAAAAGGAGTAAGAGAGAAGGGAGATAGAGAGAGATGGGGAGATATTACAGAGTAACACTGAGAAACTGTGTGATACAGGAGATAGATCTGACAGACAAAGTGTGTTTGTTTCTAATTATCGGGCAAACTGTATTTTTGAGGATTAATTTCATTATTGAACAACTACAGTGCTCTATGTCAATCCAAAATGTTAATAAACCTCAAACCTGAATATTTAAGAAAGTAAAAAAAGTGAGGTTTTGGCTTTCTTAGGAGAATATATATATGTACACAATTATTGGGCAACTATTAGTGTGCACAATTATTAAGTAACTAAATGAACAACGAAAATTTTCCCATCTCACTTGTTTATTTTCATCTTTTAAAGTGAGAATAATAAACAAACTCAAAATTTACAAATAAACATTTCTGACATTTCAAAAAATAAATAAAAAAAACAGTGACCAATATAGCTACCCTTCTATTCAATAACAGTCATAAGCCTTCCATCCATGGAGTCTGTCAGTTTCTTGAATTGTTGACGATCAACTTTTTGTGCAGCAGCAACCACAGCCTCCCAGACACTGTTCAAAGTGGTGTACTGTTTTCCTTCACCGTAAATCTCCTGTTTAAGCAGAAACCACAAGTTTTCAATAGGGTTTAGTTTATGTGAGGAAGAGGGCCATGTCATTCTTTCATCTTTAAAGCCTTTACTGGCTAGCCACGCAGAGGAGTACTTCGATGCATGAGATGGAGCATTGCCCTGCATAAATATCAAGGTCTTCTTAAAAGATGCAGACTTTTTCCTGTACCACTGCTTGAAGAAAGTATCTTCTAAAAACTGGCAGTAGGTTTGGGAGTTGATTTTGAGTCCATCTTTTACTCGAAGAGGTCAAACTAGCTCATCTTTAATAATACCAGCCTATACCAGTACCCCACCTCCCCCTTGCTGGCGTCTGAGTAGAAGTGGAGATCTATGCCCGTTACTGGTCCAGCCACGGGCCCCTTTATCTGGTCCGTCCAGTGTCACTCATTTCATCAGTCCATAAAACCTTTGAAAAATCGGTCTTCAGATATTTCTTGGCCCAGTCTTGACGTTTCAACTTATGTGTCTTGTTCAGTGGCCATGTCTCTGAGCACTGAACACCTGTACTTCTGGGCACACCAGGTAGATTGCAGTTCTGGAATATGACAGCACTGGAGGATAATGGGTTCCTCGCAGCTTCACGTTTGATTCTTCTCAAATCTTTGGCAGTTGATTTGCGTCTTTTTCTCAACATGTTTCTTGCGACCCTGTTGATTATTTGCAACAAAACTTTTGATGGTTCTATAATCACGTCCCAAAATCTTAGCAATTTCAAGAGTTCTGCATCCCTCTGAATGACTTTTTACAATTTTTTACTTTTCAGAGTCAGTTACATCTCTATTTTGGCCCATTTTGCCTGAGGAAAAGAAGCTGCCTAATAATTATACACACCTTGATATAGGGTTTTGATCTCCTAAGGCCACACCCTCCCTCATTACACAAATACACATCACCTGATATGCTTAAATCCAATAAGCATTCAAGTTTATACAGCTTGGAGTTAGACAATATGCATAAAAATTATAATTTGGTCAAAATATTTGCCCAATAATTGTGTACATAGGTAATAACGAGTTGGCTTAATATTCTTGCACCGTGTAAACATCACTATGCTGGATGGATTTTCCTACCTCATTGGAGAAGACGTTCCCAGTCTTGCTAACAGCCACAATGTGTGAGTTGTTTGTGAATACAGAGAACAATACAGGGCAGTGGTATTTTCCTGTGAAGTTGAAAAGACAACAGAATCTATTACAAAACAAACCCAGTCCAATTTGAAGGGTTTTTGTTGTTGTTGTTGTTAGTCCTTTAAAGAAAGCAAAATAAATAAATAAATGTAAAAAAAAAAAAACCTAGTGGTTGGAGTCTACTTTATAGACATGAGCAAAAATTCAGCATTTGGCATTCGTTATAGAAACAAATGCTGAGCATGGCCATTCGGCTGTTTGAGAACTGGATTTTAGTTTAAAAGTCTAACACACTTTCTGTGAAAATCCATATATTTGTGAATTGCACTTTTACACTAAAACTAAAAATAGGCGAATGGAGCTGACTGCGGACATATTCAATATTTGTTTCAACAATGGATGCCAAATGTAAGCAATGACTACTGTATTAATTGAACCTTATTAGAAGTGCCTCTGGTACAATTTGTCCAGGACCAATGTAGAAAGAAAAGAAAAAAAGTGCTACTTCCAGCTCAAAAGACAAGGGCACTATTAAAGAGGAATCTAGTACTGGCCCTTTAACATAAACTCCCGTTAAGAACATTTGTAGCAAACTCACCGTCCTGATTCTTGGCAAAGTTTAGCTTGATAAGAGACTTGGCTTCTAGTTTCTGCAAAAAAGAAACACAGATAAAAATAATTCAGTTCTTAAAGGAGCAGTAGATGCAAAACATTATATTGGCTTTCATGTTTAACTTAACTCATTTAGGGCTAAATTACGAGTGGAGTGCAAATGTTTGTGCGAGTGCGATAAGGGGTTTATCGTGGGTGTTTGCGCTCGTCGGGCTTACCACTGGTATTACAAGTTTAAAGTAAACACAATGCTTGAGCCCAATCACAATTTAAGCTAGAATGATTACCGCATCCTTAGAGCTCTGGTTAACTATTTTGTGAAACAAAAAAGTTGCACAAAACACATCAAAAATACATTACAACGTACAGTTATACTCATAATAACACCATCTAATAAAAAATGTATTTAAAAGAAAAAAAATATTGCACATAAAAGTTACAAGGGCTCAACGATATGAGATCTAAGGTGTTAGGTGAAAAAAGAAAAAAAAAAAAAGATAGTAGTAAACAGGATCCCGGTACTTCAAGGATAAGAAATATAATCCTTTATTCAGAAAAGTTTTAAAAGCATATAAGGCTCGCTGAGCAACAATTATTAGTTCGGCACTAGCAATGCTTAAAATGATACTAATCCGTGTGCGTCAATCATAGCGCTAACTGAAGAGATTTGTGGATTGTACTTACTAATTTAATATCATTCATAAAATATTAACAACAAGGCTATTGGTTAGCATTTACATTATATATGTGGACAGTCTCCATTACTATCCTGCTTTAATATTGTTGGGACTATCAATTTGGATCTATCACAAGAGACCGTGGAGTGTTTTGTATTTGAGGGATTGACTAAGACATTACAACTGACAAGGTTCAGGATTGCATAAAAGACACTGAACTTAAAGTGAAGGTAAACTTTGATGAATGAAAGCCGTTTTTAAAAAAAATAATATTAAAAACAGGGGCACTTTCATTAATCAAAGTTTACAAACCTTACCTTTTTTCTTTTCACAACCAGAGCAGCTTCCCCCTCCTGGAACTCCTCTCTTCACACGTCAGCAATGACTAATTCGGCTTCCTCCAATCACAGCATGGCCTCAGGCAATGACTACCCTGGGGGGAAAGCCGTGATTGGAGGAAGCCGGATTAGTCATTGCTGACGTGTGAAGAGAGGATTTCCAGGAGGGGGAAGCTGCTCTGGCTGTGAAAAGAAAAAAAACAGAATTTATGCTTACCTGATAAATTACTTTCTCTTACGGTGTATCCAGTCCACGGATTCATCCTTACTTGTGGGATATTCTCATTCCCTACAGGAAGTGCAAAGAGAGCACACAGCAGAGCTGTCCATATAGCTCCCCTCAGGCTCCGCGCCCCCAGTCATTCGACCGACGGTTAGGAGAAAAAGGAGAAACTATAGGGTGCAGTGGTGACTGTAGTTTACAAAAATAAATTTGAACCTGACTTAATTTCCAGGGCGGGCCGTGGACTGGATACACCGTAAGAGAAAGTAATTTATCAGGTAAGCATAAATTCTGTTTTCTCTTACATGGTGTATCCAGTCCACGGATTCATCCTTACTTGTGGGATACCAATACCAAAGCTTTAGGACACGGATGAAGGGAGGGAACAAGTCAGGCAACCTAAACGGAAGGCACCACTGCTTGCAAAACCTTTCTCCCAAAAATAGCCTCTGAAGAAGCAAAAGTATCGAATATGTAAAATTCGGCAAAAGTATGCAGTGAAGACCAAGTCGCTGCTTTACAAATCTGTTCCACAGAAACCTCATTCTTGAAAGCCCATGTGGAAGCCGCAGCTCTGATATAATGAGCTGTAATTCATTCAGGAGGCTGCTGTCCAGCAGTCTCATAAGCCAATTGCATAATGCTTTTCAGCCAAAAGGAAAGAGAGGAAGCAGTAGCTTTTTGACCCCTCCTCTTACCAGAATAGACAACCCACAAGGATGATGTGTGTCTGAACTCTTAGTTGCTTTTAAATAGAATTTTAAAGCACGAACCACATCAAGATTGTGTAACAGCCGTTCCTTCTTAGAAACTGGATTAGGACCCAGAAAAGGAACAATGATTTCCTGGTTAATATTCTTATTAGAAACCACTTTCGGAAGGAAACCAGGTTTTGTACGCCAAACAACCTTATCTGCATGGAACACCAGATAGGGTGAAGTACACTGCAAAGCAGACAATTCTGTAACTCTTCGAGCAGAAGAAAAAGTTACCAAAAACAAAACTTTCCAAGATAATAACTTAATATCTGTGGAATGTAAAGGTTCAAACGGAACCCCTTGAAGGACTGAAAGAACTAAATTTAGACTCCATGGAGGAGCCACAGGTTTATAGACAGGCTTGATTCTGACCAAAGCCTGTGCAAACGCTTGAACGTCTGGTACTTCCGCCAGACGCTTGTGTAACAGAATGGACAGAGCAGATATCTGTCCCTTTAAGGAACTAGGTAACAATCCTTTCTCCAATCCTTCTTGGAGAAATGACAAAATCCTAGGAATCCTAATCTTACTCCACGAGTAACCCTTGGATTCACACCAACCAAGATACTTCCGCCATATCTTATGGTAAATTTTCCTGGTGACAGGCTTTCTAGCCTGGATCAAAGTATCTATAACTGATTCCGAGAACCCACGCTTAGATGGAATTAAGCGTTCAATCTCCAAGCAGTCAGTTGCAGAGAAACTAGATTTGGATGCTTGAATGGACCTTGAATTAGAAGATCCTGCCTCGATGGCAGTGTCCATGGTGGCACAGATGACATGTCCACTATGTCTGCATACCAAGTCCTGCGTGGCCACGCAGGCGCTATAAAAAATACCGAAGCCTTCTCCTGTTCGATTCTGGCTACCAGACGAGGGAGAAGGGGAAACGGTGGAAAGACATAAGCCAGATTGAAGGACCAAGGCGCTACTAGAGCATCTATCAATGCCGCCTTGGGGTCCCTGGACCTGGATCCGTAAAGAGGAAGTTTGGTGTTCTGACGGGACGCCATCAGATCCAACTCTGGAATACCCCATAGCTGGGTAAACTGAGCAAAAACCTCCGGATTGTAAAGATCATATTTGTGTATAACCTTTAAACTAATTTCCTCTTATCAAGGTAATTATGTCAGAAAGAAGAAATAAATAAGTTTTTGTATCACTAGGTTAAGCAAACGAGGTTTGCAGTTTCCCTTAGTGAAATTTAGTTTTAGCCTCAGATAGAGTTCACGTTATACAAACTGAGTTATATAACAAAACCCCAGGAGGCGTAATAAACCTTAAGGTGAACACGGTAAATAACAAAGTTGTAGGGTAGCGTACAAAAATGACCTAACTAAATACTATCTACATGTGGAAGAAATATTTGGCATAAGCGTAACAAAGAAAGTGTGATAATGTGTTTAAAGTATTGGTACAATCTGACCTGATACCGGTAGTTGTTTGGGAGAGGACCTGGAGAGCTGCAGCGATGAGTCAGCGTGCACGCTGAGAATCTGAGGCAGGGAGAGGTGCTGCGGGCTGCAGCTGATGACGCGTCAGGTGACACGTCAGTGAAAGGTTCAGAATGAGCTCGGAGCGCTCCGGCGGATGATTAACTTCCACTGCGGTGGAACAAAGTTGCTTTCCAGATGTAGGTAATTGCTAGTTCAACGAATAGGTAGGAAATCCGGATACAAGATTAAAGGGCAGGATGCTTGAGCAGCTTGTAAGGTAGTGGCAAACTTAATTAACCAGCAAAGGTAGCTGGTGAACAGCGTGTTTAAATAAGCCAAAATAGGAAGAGGAAGGATCCAATAACTGTCACAGGGAGTTAACCCTTACAGAGCCCCCCACTTAAAGAACCACAGCGAGGTTCAGGGTCTAGGCCTATCAGGATTACGTCGGTGGAATAAGGACACCAATCTAGGAGCAGATAAATTGGAGGCAGGTTCCCATGTGTCATCCTGATGACCGTAGCCTTTCCAATGCACCAGGTAATAGAGTACCCCATGCCTATAACGAGAGTCCAAAATGCTATGAACTTCATAATCAATCAATAGGAGGGGTATTACAGGGTTTAATCAAGGAGACGTGGAAGGTTGGATGGATCTTGAATGAGGTAGGGAGCTGCAAGGTGACAGTGAGTGGACTGGGTACTTGTAAGATACGGTACGGTCCGATGAACAACTTACCCAATTTCTTACACGGGTAGGAAATTCTTAAGTTCTTAGTGGACAACCAAACGAATTGTCCCACAGAGTAAGTGGGGTTAGTCCGATGACATAAATCATAGTATCGACGTTGGGATGCTTGAGCCTGAAGTATGTTGTCATGTACGACAGTAAGAGTGGCAGCTATGTTATTCACGAGATCATTCACCTCAGGACTTGGAGTCTCCATTCTGGGCATGAGAGAAAATGAAGGATGCATCCCATAATTCACGTAAAAAGGACTAAATCCAGTTCTAGAACTTTGATGGTTGTTATAAGAAAACTCAGCTAGCGGCAAATAGGCAGCCCAGGAATCCTGTTGCTGTGAGCAGTAGCAGCGTAGGTACTGCTCTAGCCACTGGTTCACCCTCTCCGTCTGCCCATTCGTTTGGGGATGGTATGAAGTGCTGAGTTTGCGTTCAATGTGAAGTGCATCACAAAGATTTTTCCAGAATCTGGACGTAAACTGAGTACCGCGATCACTTACGAAAGCCTTGGGTATGCCATGCAAACGAATGACATTCTGGATAACTAGATCACAAGTCTGTTTTGATGTAGGCAATGCAGTGACGGGGATGAAATGTGCCATCTTAGAGAGCAGGTACACAACTACGAAGATAACAGTATAACCATTTGACAGAGGGAGATCCACAATAAAGTCCATGGATACTACTTCCCAAGATCTGTGAGGGATAGGCAGGGGTTGCAGGAGTCCCATCGGAAGTTGTTTGGAATGTTTGGAGGTGGCACAAACAGTACATTGAGACAAAAAATGTTTTAAGTCGATAAGCATAGTAGGCCACCAATATGATCTCCTGAGGAGTTCGGTAGTTTTAACTTTTCCCATGTGTCCAGCTAGGGGAGAATCATGTACTGACTTGAGTATCACTGGTCGTAAGGTAGGAGGTACATATAACTTATCTTCCTTGTACAATAAGCCATCTGAACCTGTGGAGAGCTCTGGTAGAGGGAGTGAAGTATCAGTTTGCAGGGCATCTTTGAAGTCTTGATTGGAATCAGTGAGCAAGCCCAGGATACAATGTTTAGGAATTATTGTCGAAGGTAAATTTTCTGTGTTAATCTTTTGTCCTTGTCTAGAAAGAGCATCTGCCTTCCCATTTTTTCATCCGGGTCTGTAAGTGATGACAAATTGAAATCTTGAGAAATATAAACTCCATTGAAGTTGTCTGGAGGATAAAGTACGATTTGTTTGTAAATATTGAAGATTTTTGTGGTCCGTATATATAACTGTAGGGTAAGTGGACCCTTCCAATAAATGCCTCCACTGATCGAAGGATGATTTAATGGCGAGTAATTCCTTTTCTCCCACTGGATAGTTTAATTCAGCTGGTTGCATCAATCTGGAGAAATAGGCCACTGGATGAAGAGGTTCCTTAAATGACTTCCTCTGTGATAGAACAGCAGCAATAGCAAAATCGGAAGCATCAACCTCTAATATGAACTGTTTATCCATATCGGGATATTGTAGAATAGGTGCCGTGGTAAATTTTGTTTTTAAAAGGTTGAATACAGTTTGAGTCTGGTTGGTCCATTTGAAAGGATGATCCAACTTGGTGAGTTCAGTTAAGGGTTTGGTTATGGATGCGAAACCAGGGATAAATTTTCGATAAAAGTTGGAGAACCCTAGAAATCGTTGTACGTCTTTTTTAGTGCGGGGAATTGGCCAATTGAGAATTGCTTGGATTTTATCCTTTTGCATCTTTATGCCGGATGGGGATATCTGGTATCCTAGATAGGATATATCATTAGACTCAAAAGTACACTTTTCGAGTTTAGCATACAAATTGTTTTTTCTTAATCTGGTTAAAACCTCTTTTACATGCAGTCGATGTTGCTCAAGATTTTGAGAATAGATCAAAATGTCGTCTAAGTAGACTACAATGTAAACATCCAACACATCCCTGAATAGATCATTGATGAGGCACTGAAATGTTGCTGGAGCATTACAGAGTCCGAATGGCATCACTGTATATTCAAATAGCCCATATCGGGTTCTAAATGCAGTGAGCCATTCGTCTCCAGCCCTCATTCGTATTAGATTATAGGCTCCATGAAGATCTAACTTAGTGAAAACCGTGGCACCCCTTAATCTTTCAATCATCTCAGGAATGAGTGGTAATGGGTATTTATTCTTTCGAGTACGCTTTTTAAGCTCTCTGTAGTCGATGATGGGTCTTAAAGAACCATCCTTATTTGTTACGAAAAATATACCTGCGCCTGCGGGGGAGGTACTAGGTCTTATGAAACCCTTTTTTAGGTTTTCATCTATGTAGTTCTTAAGATGTTCCAATTATGGTTTGGAGAGTGGGTATATATGCCCAAAAGGGATGGAAGCCCCTGGGAGTAAGTCAATAGGGCAATCATAGGCCCTATGGGGTGGTAATGTTTCTGCATCTTTTTTATTAAATACATCAGAGAATTCAGAATATTGTGACGGTAAATTGGAATCTTCCATATGCATTATACACATTTCATTTTTGATTTCAGAGGGGATTTGAGTATTTGGGAATGAGAGAGTAGAGTTAGCCCAATTTATATGGGGTTTGTGTGTGTACAACCAATTAATACCTAGTATGATATGGAACATGGGTGAAGAAATTACATCAAAGGAGATAGTGTCAGAAACCTGTGGGTTAAAGATTACCTGTAAAGGAATGGTTTCATGAATGACCGGTCCTGATGAGAGTAGAGTGCCATTAATAACCTTAACAGAGACGGGTGTATGCTTATTCAAAACAGGAATTTTATTTTTTGTGACAAAATCTTGGTCAACAAAATTTTTACATGCACCAGTATCCACGATAGATTCAGTGGTGATCTTGTGTTGATCCCACTGCAAAATAAGAGGAATAGTGATGTAAGTAGTGTTATTAGACTTTGTTAACAGGTTAACAGATGGTTTTATTATCGTACCCTTCTTGTTCTTTGAAAGGACTGGACAGTCCTTAACGTCATGGGTAGGACAGGCACAGTACATACATAAACTTAATTGTTTCCTTCTGGATTTCTCTTGAGATGACAAGGGACCTTTAAGGATACCTATATCCATAGGTTGAGGTGCATCTCGTGTCTGATAGGAGGTGGTAGGGAGGTAGCCTCTGGAGGAACTAGCCCTTTCAATTCTCCTTTCCCTAAGGCGTCTATCGATACTGATAGTCAAGGCAAAGAAATCTTCTAATGAAGTAGGGATTCCTATGCGTGACAGTTCATCTTTAATTTCTTCAGAAAGTCCTAATCTGAACTGAGTTTTTAATGAGACTTCATTCCATTCTGAGTCTCTGGCGTAGATTTTAAATTGAGTAATGTAAGTTTCTACTTGATTCTTTTTCTGCTTGAGAGAGCGTAAGGCATTTTCTGCAGATATCTGCCTGTAAGGATCATCGTATAAGGCAGACATTTGGGTAAAGAAGGCAGTAAGAGAACCCAAAACAGAATCCTGAGACTCATAAAAAGTATCAGCCCAAGCCCTTGGCTCTCCTCTGAGGTAGGAAATTACCGTAAGAACTCTAGATCTTTCAGAAGGATAGGTTCTGGGCTTCATTTCAAACATTAACATACATGAATTTTTAAATTCCCTAAATTGGGAACGATCTCCAGAAAAATTTTCTGGGGGTGAGACTAAAGGCTCAGGGTGAGTTTCTGCAGTTGGGGGTTTAGGGGCAAGTACTTCCCTTAAACAGGCTTTCAGGGCCTGATTTTCAATCTGCAGCTCATTAAATGAATTAGACAAAGAGTCTGTCATTGAGTGCTTGTATTCTTTTACACATTGTTACCTGATCCATAATTGTTATATACAAGGAAAATCTATAGGAACAAAAACATAATTTATGCTTACCTGATAAATTCCTTTCTTCTGTTGTGTGATCAGTCCACGGGTCATCATTACTTCTGGGATATAACTCCTCCCCAACAGGAAATGCAAGAGGATTCACCCAGCAGAGCTGCATATAGCTCCTCCCCTCTACGTCAGTCCCAGTCATTCGACCAAGAATCAACGAGAAAGGAGTAACCAAGGGTGAAGTGGTGACTGGAGTATAATTTAAAAGATATTTACCTGCCTTAAAAACAGGGCGGGCCGTGGACTGATCACACAACAGAAGAAAGGAATTTATCAGGTAAGCATAAATTATGTTTTCTTCTGTTATGTGTGATCAGTCCACGGGTCATCATTACTTCTGGGATACCAATACCAAAGCAAAAGTACACGGATGACGGGAGGGAAAGGCAGGCTCATTATACAGAAGGAACCACTGCCTGAAGAACCTTTCTCCCAAAAATAGCCTCCGAAGAAGCAAAAGTGTCAAATTTGTAAAATTTGGAAAAAGTATGAAGTGAAGACCAAGTTGCAGCCTTGCAAATCTGTTCAACAGAGGCCTCATTCTTAAAGGCCCAAGTGGAAGCCACAGCTCTAGTGGAGTGAGCTGTAATTCTTTCAGGAGGCTGCTGTCCAGCAGTCTCATAGGCTAAACGTATTATGCTACGAAGCCAAAAAGAGAGAGAGGTAGCAGAAGCTTTTTGACCTCTCCTCTGTCCAGAGTAAACGACAAACAAGGAAGAAGTTTGGCGAAAATCTTTAGTTGCCTGCAAGTAGAACTTGAGGGCACGAACTACATCTAGATTGTGTAAAAGACGTTCCTTCTTTGAAGAAGGATTTGGACACAAGGATGGGACAACAATCTCTTGATTGATGTTCCTGTTAGTGACTACCTTAGGTAAGAACCCAGGTTTAGTACGCAGAACTACCTTGTCTGAGTGAAAAATCAGATAAGGGGAATCACAATGTAAGGCTGATAACTCAGAGACTCTTCGAGCCGAGGAAATAGCCATTAAAAACAGAACTTTCCAAGATAACATTTTTATATCAATGGAATGAAGGGGTTCAAACGGAACACCCTGTAAAACGTTAAGAACTAAGTTTAAACTCCATGGTGGAGCAACAGCTTTAAACACAGGCTTGATCCTAGCTAAAGCCTGACAAAAGGACTGGACGTCTGGATTTTCTGACAGACGTCTGTGTAACAAGATGGACAGAGCTGAAATCTGTCCCTTTAATGAACTAGCTGATAAACCCTTTTCTAAACCTTCTTGTAGAAAAGACAGTATCCTAGCGATCCTAACCTTACTCCAGGAGTAACCTTTGGATTCGCACCAGTATAGGTATTTCCGCCATATTTTATGGTAAATCCTTCTGGTAACAGGCTTCCTAGCCTGAATTAGGGTATCAATAACCGACTCAGAAAAACCACGTTTTGATAAAATCAAGCGTTCAATTTCCAAGCAGTCAGCTTCAGAGAAGTTAGATTTTGATGTTTGAATGGACCCTGTATCAGAAGGTCCTGTCTTAGAGGTAGAGACCAAGGCGGACAGGATGACATGTCCACTAGATCTGCATACCAAGTCCTGCGTGGCCATGCAGGTGCTATTAGAATTACTGATGCTCTCTCCTGTTTGATTTTGGCAATCAATCGAGGAAGCAGCGGGAAGGGTGGAAACACATAAGCCATCCTGAAGTTCCAAGGTGCTGTCAAAGCATCTATCAGAACTGCTCCCGGATCCCTGGATCTGGACCCGTAGCGAGGAAGTTTGGCGTTCTGGCGAGACGCCATGAGATCTATCTCTGGTTTGCCCCAACGTCGAAGTATTTGGGCAAAGACCTCCGGATGAAGTTCCCACTCCCCCGGATGAAAAGTCTGGCGACTCAAGAAATCCGCCTCCCAGTTCTCCACTCCCGGGATGTGGATTGCTGACAGGTGGCAAGAGTGAGACTCTGCCCAGCGAATTATCTTTGATACTTCCATCATTGCTAGGGAGCTTCTTGTCCCTCCCTGATGGTTGATGTAAGCTACAGTCGTGATGTTGTCCGACTGAAACCTGATGAACCCCCGAGTTGTTAACTGGGGCCAAGCCAGAAGGGCATTGAGAACTGCTCTCAATTCCAGAATGTTTATTGGAAGGAGACTCTCCTCCTGATTCCATAGTCCCTGAGCCTTCAGAGAATTCCAGACAGCGCCCCAACCTAGTAGGCTGGCGTCCGTTGTTACAATTGTCCAGTCTGGCCTGCTGAATGGCATCCCCCTGGACAGGTGTGGCCGATAAAGCCACCATAGAAGAGAATTTCTGGTCTCTTGATTCAGATTCAGAGTAGGGGACAAATCTGAGTAATCCCCATTCCACTGACTTAGCATGCATAATTGCAGCGGTCTGAGGTGTAGGCGTGCAAAAGGTACTATGTCCATTGCCGCTACCATTAAGCCGATCACCTCCATGCATTGAGCTACTGACGGGTGTTGAATGGAATGAAGGACGCGGCATGCATTTTGAAGCTTTGTTAACCTGTCTTCTGTCAGGTAAATCTTCATTTCTACAGAATCTATAAGAGTCCCCAAGAATGGAACTCTTGTGAGAGGAAAGAGAGAACTCTTCTTTTCGTTCACTTTCCATCCATGCGACCTTAGAAATGCCAGAACTAACTCTGTATGAGACTTGGCAGTTTGAAAGCTTGAAGCTTGAATTAGAATGTCGTCTAGGTACGGAGCTACCGAAATCCCTCGCGGTCTTAGTACCGCTAGAAGGGCACCCAGAACCTTTGTGAAGATTCTTGGAGCCGTAGCCAATCCGAATGGAAGAGCTACAAACTGGTAGTGCCTGTCTAAGAAGGCAAACCTTAGATACCGGTGATGATCTTTGTGGATCGGTATGTGAAGGTAAGCATCCTTTAAATCCACTGTGGTCATGTACTGACCCTCTTGGATCATGGGTAAGATTGTCCGAATAGTTTCCATTTTGAACGATGGAACTCTTAGGAATTTGTTTAGAGTCTTTAAATCTAAGATTGGCCTGAAAGTTCCCTCTTTTTTGGGAACCACAAACAGGTTTGAGTAGAACCCTTGTCCTTGTTCCGACCGCGGAACCGGATGGATCACTCCCATTAATAACAGATCTTGTACGCAGCGTAGAAACGCTTCTTTCTTTATCTGGTTTGTTGACAACCTTGACAGATGAAATCTCCCTCTTGGGGGAGATAATTTGAAGTCTAGAAGGTATCCCTGTGATATGATCTCTAGAGCCCAGGGATCCTGAACATCTCTTGCCCAGGCCTGGGCGAAGAGAGAGAGTCTGCCCCCCACTAGATCCGGTCCCGGATCGGGGGCTCTCGGTTCATGCTGTCTTTGGGGCAGCAGCAGGTTTCCTGGCCTGCTTGCTCTTGTTCCAGGACTGGTTAGGCTTCCAGCCTTGCCTGTAACGAGCAACAGCTCCTTCCTGTTTTGGTGCAGTGGAGGTTGATGCTGCTCCTGTTTTAAAGTTCCGAAAGGGACGAAAATTAGACTGTCTAGCCTTAGCTTTGGCTTTGTCTTGAGGTAGGGCGTGGCCCTTACCTCCTGTAATGTCAGCGATAATCTCTTTCAAACCGGGCCCAAATAAAGACTGCCCCTTGAAAGGTATGTTAAGTAATTTGGACTTAGAAGTAACATCAGCTGACCAGGATTTTAGCCACAGCGCCCTACGTGCCTGTATGGCGAATCCTGAGTTCTTAGCCGTAAGTTTGGTTAAATGTACTACGGCCTCCGAAATGAAGGAATTAGCTAGTTTAAGGACTCTAAGCCTGTCCGTAATGTCGTCTAGCGTAGATGAACTAAGGTTCTCTTCAAGCGACTCAATCCAAAATGCTGCCGCAGCCGTAATCGGCGCGATACATGCAAGGGGTTGTAATATAAAACCTTGTTGAACAAACATTTTCTTAAGGTAACCCTCTAATTTTTTATCCATTGGATCTGAGAAAGCACAGCTATCCTCCACCGGGATAGTGGTACGCTTAGCTAAAGTAGAAACTGCTCCCTCCACCTTGGGGACCGTTTGCCATAAGTCCCGAGTGGTGGCGTCTATTGGAAACATCTTTCTAAATATTGGAGGGGGTGAGAACGGCACACCGGGTCTATCCCACTCCTTAGTAACAATTTCAGTTAGTCTCTTAGGTATAGGAAAAACGTCAGTACTCGCCGGTACCGCAAAATATTTATCCAACCTACACAGTTTCTCTGGTATTGCAACGGTGTTACAATCGTTGAGAGCTGCTAAGACCTCCCCTAGTAACACACGGAGGTTCTCCAATTTAAATTTAAAATTTGAAATATCTGAGTCCAATCTGTTTGGATCAGAACCGTCACCCACAGAATGAAGCTCTCCGTCCTCATGCTCTGCGAGCTGTGACGCAGTATCAGACATGGCCCTAGCATTGTCAGCGCACTCTGTTCTCACCCCAGAGTGATCACGCTTGCCTCTTAGTTCTGGTAATTTAGACAAAACTTCAGTCATAACAGTAGCCATATCTTGTAATGTTATCTGTAATGGCCGCCCAGATGTACTAGGCGCCAAAATATCACGCACCTCCCGGGCGGGAGATGCAGGTACTGCCGCGTGAGGCGAGTTAGTCGGCATAACTCTCCCCTCGCTGTTTGGTGAAATTTGTTCACATTGTACAGATTGACTTTTATTTAAAGTAGCATCAATACAGTTAGTACATAAATTTCTATTGGGCTCCACCTTGGCATTGGAACAAATGACACAGATATCTTCCTCTGAGTCAGACATGTTTAACACACTAGCAAAAAACTTACAACTTGGTTATAATCTTTTTTAGCAAAAAACGTACTGTGCCTCAAAGAGGTACTAACGATTAAATGACAGTTGAAATAGTGAACTGAAAAACAGTTATAGCATCAAACTTTAAAACAACAAAACTTTTAGCAAAGGTTTGTTCCCATTAGTAAAATAACAATAATTAAATTTGACATAAAAAATACAAAGCAACGTTTTTATTCACAGTCACTATAAGAATTCTCACAGCTCTGCTGAGAGAATTTACCTCCCTTCAAAGAAGTTTGAAGACCCCTGAGATCTATCAGAGATGAACCGGATCATGCAGGAAAAATAAAAGTAACTGACTGGTATTTTTTGATGCGTAGCAAAGAGCGCCAAAACGGCCCCTCCCTCTCCCACACAGCAGTGAAGAGAAACGAAACTGTCCCAAATAAAGCAAAAAAACTGCCAAGTGGAAAATAATGCCCAAATATTTATTCACACAGTACCTCAGCAATGTAAACGATTCTACATTCCAGCAAAAACGTTTAACATGATAAATAGTTATTAAAAAGGATTAGTGACCTTTAACAGAGTAGTTCCGGTGAAATACCATCCCCAGAATACTGAAGTGTATACATACATGTCATTTTAACGGTATGGCAGGATTTTCTCATCAATTCCATTCAGAAAATAAAAACTGCTACATACCTCAATGCAGATTCCTCTGCCCGCTGTCCCCTGATCTGAAGCCTTTACCTCCCTCAGATGGCCGAGAACAGCAATATGATCTTAACTACTCCGGTTAAAATCATAGTAAAAAACTCTGACAGATTCTTCCTCAAACTCTGCCAGAGAAGTAATAACACGCTCCGGTGCTATTTTAAAATAACAAACTTTTGATTGAAGTCATAAAAACTAAGTATAATCACCATAGTCCTCTCACACATCCTATCTAGTCGTTGGGTGCAAGAGAATGACTGGGACTGACGTAGAGGGGAGGAGCTATATGCAGCTCTGCTGGGTGAATCCTCTTGCATTTCCTGTTGGGGAGGAGTTATATCCCAGAAGTAATGATGACCCGTGGACTGATCACACATAACAGAAGAAATAAAGTTTTAAACTCTAATTCCTATCTTTTTGTGGCTGGTTAATTCTGTAAAGATCATATTTGTGTATAACCTTTAAACTAATTTCCTCTTATCAAGGTAATTATGTCAGAAAGAAGAAATAAATAAGTTTTTGTATCACTAGGTTAAGCAAACGAGGTTTGCAGTTTCCCTTAGTGAAATTTAGTTTTAGCCTCAGATAGAGTTCACGTTATACAAACTGAGTTATATAACAAAACCCCAGGAGGCGTAATAAACCTTAAGGTGAACACGGTAAATAACAAAGTTGTAGGGTAGCGTACAAAAATGACCTAACTAAATACTATCTACATGTGGAAGAAATATTTGGCATAAGCGTAACAAAGAAAGTGTGATAATGTGTTTAAAGTATTGGTACAATCTGACCTGATACCGGTAGTTGTTTGGGAGAGGAGCCGGAGAGCTGCAGCGATGAGTCAGCGTGCATGCTGAGAATCTGAGGCAGGGAGAGGTGCTGCGGGCTGCAACTGATGACGCGTCAGGTGACACGTCAGTGAAAGGTTCAGGATGAGCTCGGAGCGCTCCGGCGGATGATTAACTTCCACTGCGGTGGAACAAAGTTGCTTTCCAGATGTAGGTAATTGCTAGTTCAACGAATAGGTAGGAAATCCGGATACAAGATTAAAGGGCAGGATGCTTGAGCAGCTTGTAAGGTAGTGGCAAACTCAATTAACCAGCAAAGGTAGCTGGTGAACAGCGTGTTTAAATAAGCCAAAACAGGAAGAGGAAGGATCCAATAACTGTCACAGGGAGTTAACCCTTACACGGATGGAGTTCCCACTCCCCCGGGTGAAAAGTCTGACGACTCAGAAATCTGTCTCCCAGTTGTCTACTCCTGGGATGTGAATTGCAGATAGATGTACGCTACAGTCGTGATGTTGTCCGACTGAAAGCTGATGAACTTGGCCGCCGCTAGTTGAGGCCATGCCTGGAGCGTGTTGAATATCGCTCTCAGTTCCAAAATGTTTATCGGGAGAAGAGACTCTTCCCGAGACCACAGGCCCTGAGCTTTCAGGGAGTCCCAGACCGCACCCCAGCCTAACAGACTGGCATCGGTCGTGACAATGATCCACTCTGGTCTGCGGAAGCACATTCCCTGAGACAGGTGATCCTGAGACAACCACCAGAAAAGAGAATCTCTGGTTTTCTGGTCCATTTGTATCTGAGGAGACAAATCTGCATAATCCCCATTCCACTGTTTGAGCATGCACAGCTGCGGTGGTCTGAGATGAATTCTGGCAAAGAGGACAACGTCCATTGCCGCAACCATTAACCCGATTACCTCCATGCACTGAGCTACAGAAGGCCGAGGAATAGAATGAAGAACTCGGCAAGTAGTTAAAAGTTTTAACTTCCTGACCTCCGTCAGAAATATTTTCATTTCTACCGAGTCTATTAGCGTTCCCAGGAAGGGAACACTTGTGAGCGGGGACAGAGAACTTTTTTCGACGTTCACCTTCCACCCGTGAGACCTTAGAAAGGCCAGAACGATTTCTGTATGAGCCTTGGCTCTTTGAAAAGACGACGCCTGAATTAATATGTCGTCCAGATAAAGTGCTACTGCAATGCCCCGCGGATTTAGTACCGCTAGAAGGGACCCTAGCACCTTTGTGAAAATACTTGGAGCAGTGGCCAACCCGAAAGGAAGGACCACGAACTGGTAATGCTTGTCCAGAAAGGCAAACCTTAGGAACTGATGGTGATCTTTGTGGATAGGAATATGAAGGTACACATCCTTTAAATCCACGGAAGTCATATATTGACCTTCCTGGATCATCGGTAAGATTGTCCGAATGGTTTCCATCTTGAATGATGGAACTCTGAGGAATTTGTTTAGAATTTTTAAATCCAGGATTGGCCTGAAAGTTCCTTCCTTTTTGGGAACTACAAACAGGTTTGAGTAAAAACCCAGTCCTTGCTCTGCAGTTGGAACTGGGTGTATCACTCCCATCTTTAGAAGATCTTCTACACAGCGTAAGAACGCCTGTTTCTTTGTCTGGTCTGAAGACAAACAAGAAATGTGGAACCTTCCCCTTGGGGGAGAGTCTTTGAATTGTAGAAGATACCCCTGAGCAACGATTTCTAATGCCCAGGGATCTGGAACATCTCTTGCCCAAGCCTGAGCAAAGAGAGAAAGTCTGCCCCCTACTAGATCCGGTCCCGAATCGGGGGCTACCCTTTCATGCTGTCTTGGTAGCAGCAGCACACTTCTTGGCCTGTTTAACCTTGTTCCAGCCCTGCAAAGGCTTTCATGTTGCTTTGGGCTGGGAAACGTTACCCTCTTGCTTTGCGGTTGCAGAGGTTGAAGCAGGTCCGCTCCTGAAGTTGCGAAAGGAGTGAAAATTAGCTTTAAAAGGTCTATCTTGTGGGAGGGCATGGCCCTTTCCCCCAGTGATATCTGAAATAATTTCTTTCAACTCCGGCCCGAATAGGGTCTCCCCCTTGAAAGGAATATTAAGTAATTTTGTTCTGGACGACACGTCAGCCGACCATGATTTGAGCCAGAGCGCTCTTCGCGCCACAATGGCAAAACTAGAATTTTTCGCCGCTAATTTAGCTAATTGTAAAGCGGCATCTGTGATGAAAGAATTAGCCAGCTTTAGAGCAAGAATTCTATCCATGACTTCGTCATATGAAGTCTCCCTCTGGAGCGACTCCTCCAGCGCCACAAACCAAAAAGCCGCTGCAGTAGTTACAGGAATAATGCAGGCAATTGGTTGAAGAAGGAAACCTTGTTGAACAAATATTTTCTTTAGTAAACCTTCTAATTTGTTATCCATAGGATCTTTGAAAACACAACTGTCTTCTATAGGTATAGTTGTGCGCTTAGCTAGTGTTGAAACTGCTCCCTCTACCTTAGGGACCGCCTGCCACGCGTCCCTTCTGGGGTCAGTTATGGGGAACATTTTCTTAAAGATAGGGGGGGAACAAAAGGTACGCCTGGTCTCTCCCACTCCCTAATCACAATATCCGCCACCCTCTTAGGGATCGGAAACGCATCAGTGTATACAGGGACTTCTAAAAAACTTGTCCATTTAACACAATTTTTCTGGGACCACCATAGGGTCACAATCATCCAGCGTAGCTAAACCTCCTTAAGCAGTACGCGGAGGTGTTCGAGCTTAAATTTAAACGCTAAGTAATATGATTCTGCCTGCTGAGAAATTTTACCTGCGTCAGAAATTTCTCCCTCAGACAGTACATCCCTTACCGCCACGTCAGAGGGTTGTGAAGGTACAACAGATAAATTATCCAAAACTTCTGATTGCTCATCCTCTGTTCTTAAAACTGAGCTATCACGCTTTTTAGGAAAAACAGGCAGTTTGGATAGAAATGCTGCAAGGGAATTATCCATGACTGCTGCTAATTGTTGCAATGTAATAGGGGCCAATGCGCTAGAGGTACTAGGCATCGCTTGCGCGGGCGTAACTGGTGTCGACACATGGGGAGAGGAAGTAGGGCTATCCTCATTACCTTCCATTAAAGAATCATCTTGGGCCACATTTTTAAGCGTCACTGCATGGTCTTTAAAATGTTTAGATATATTAGCACACTTTAAACACAAATGTAACGGGGGGACCGCCATGGCTTTTAAACACATAGAACAAAGTCTATCTGTAGGCTCAGACATGTTAAACAGACTTAAACAGCACTCAAAAACAGTAAAATAACATTTTTGAAAAAAACAGTACTGTGCCTTTAAATAATAAAAGCGCACACTTTTTTACTAAACCTCCAAAAATCATCAAATCTTTATGAAATTTTCACCATATGATCCTAATGCTTTGAAATGATTGCACAGCAAATCTCAAGTCAATTAACCCCCTACTGCCCAAACCGGAGCAAATTAACCATGCCACAGCCTTTACTGTGGTCTTACCTTCCTTGGGGATTAGTTTTGATCGAAAATAAGCCTCTCTGAAGTCCTCAAGCAATCTTTGGACCCTTCACATGTATCTGCATGAAGCTGTTTGTAAAATCAACTGCGCAACTGAGGCGCGAAATTCAGGCCCCCTCCATCTTCCCTCAGGAGTTGTGAGGCCTTCCCAAGCCAAAATAGGTGTCTAAATATATGCCATGCGGAATAAAACCCCAAAAAGTGTTTTAAATGCAATATAAAACTTGTATAATGTCAGATTATCTTAAAAAATAATCGATTGTCCCTTAACAGTGTCCACCAGTGTATTGAGCCCTTTCAATAAGCCTTCCTTCTATACTAAGTCTCAGAATATGGCTTACCTTCCCCTCATGGGGATTCTGTCAGTCTTCCAGAATTACTAAGTCTTGACTAGAAAATAATGACTGAACATACCTTATAGCAGTTAAGCCTGCAAACTGTTCCCCCCAACTGAAGTTCTCTGGTACTCAACAGTCCTGCGTGGGAACAGCAACGGATTTTAGTTACAAGGTGCTAAAATCATTTTCCTCTCAGCAGAAATCTTAATTTTCTGCCTCAGAGTAAATAGTACAAACCGGCACTATTTTAAAATAACAAACTTTTGATTGAAGAAATAAAAAACTACAAACTAACACCACATTCCCTTTACACTCCCGTGGAGATGCTACTTGTTAGAGCGGCAAAAAGAATGACTGGGGGGGGGGGGCGGAGCCTGAGGGGAGCTATATGGACAGCTCTGCTGTGTGCTCTCTTTGCACTTCCTGTAGGGAATGAGAATATCCCACAAGTAAGGATGAATCTGTGGACTGGATACACCATGTAAGAGAAAGGTAAGTTTTTAATCAAAACGGCTGCTTTGTAAACTTTGATGAATGAAAGTGCCCCTGTTTTTAATAGTATTTTTAAAAAACGTGCTTTCATTCACCAAAGTTTACCTTCACTTTAATTTAGACAGTTTGTTTATGCAAATGGTTGATCTCAGAATAAAAGATCTAAGACTGGAGATAGACACTAAGACATTCCTTATTTATTAGCAACAACAACATATACTGAGGGGTTTGCAAATTACAAAGTATCCCTCTTTTCATGTGACTTGAATAGAATTCATTGATAAATGGAATGCAGCTTTAACAAAATGTTCAGATATTTTGATTAATAATGAAAGAAAACAGCGATTTACACTTATCCAGCAAATGCAAGCCATTCAAGAGGATCTTAAATCCTTTTAAACTCAATGATAAACAGTTTAAACAAGATATGCAAACTTTTCAAAAAGAGCGATGGGACTTTACATTACAAAAGATCTATAGGGATAAGATGGACTATGTCACTAAAAATGTTTATCTCTGGTGACACAGCTTTTGCTCCTTGTCAGATTTTGAATTCAAAACCCTAAGATTTAGGAAACCTAAACGTAGCAGACATGTTTCTTTAATGACCCTGAATATGATTATGAAACATAAGATAGGGATTCAGCTACAAGCTTAGATGTAGAAGCAGATCAAAATGTCAGTATTACGTGCACCCTCTGTTAGTACCAAAGAACAGTCAAAAAAAGGATTTAGGTATACCTTACCACATTTTAAAAATAAATAAATAAATAAAAAATACACAGAGGGGGGGGGGAGAAAAATACACTGCAATAGATACATAAATGGGCACCCGGTATCCGCAGAGAACTCGCATCAAACAGAACCAGAGATATCTACAAAAAATGTGATTAATCTTTCTAATTATGTGTTGAGTCAGGATGAAATGAGGGTTCTAACTAGGAGACTGAGTTTTTCCCCCACTTGAACTTTAATGCATTCCAAACTGGATGTACATAAATTTGTTAGATCTCTCACTTTAAAGAGACATTTCCATCGTGAATCTGCAGATTTGGAGCAAACAATTGTGGACAGGGAGGAGGAAGTTAATTATTTCAGTGATACTCATAGTGATTACACACATAATCTGACCTTTCAGGATGTTTGTTGCACTAGAGATATGGAGGAATTACATGCTACAGGTAATACTACGATGAGACATGGTCCCTCTGACTAAGATGTTGATTCTTCCAAATTCAGGAATAAAAGGACTTTTTATCCTGTACAAGCTAGATGTAATTTGTTGGAAGTTTTCAATTATACAGTTGAAACACAGCTAATTAGTTTAGATCAACAGTAGAATCAGAGGGATAGATCTATGGATTATTAACAAGCTAGCAACTCTAGCAATAACTTAACTGTGTCAGACAGATTGGCTCTCAACAGGTTAAAAAACAATGAGGCAATAGTGATAAGTGACTCAGATAAAGGTTGCGATGTTGTGATATTGAATAGATGTGACTATATAGCAGAAGACCTATGCCAACTCTCAGACATTCACACTTATAAAACACTGTCTTCAAATCCAACAAAATGAAAATAAACAGATTCTTGGAGAAATAGTGGAATATGAGCTTTCACAAGGTATTATTAAATCTACTATGCTTGATTACCTTGTGCCAAAATGGCCAGTTGTGGCGATATTCCACTATTTCCCCAAAGAATATAAGAGTCTTGTATCACCTCCAGGCTGCCCTATTGTGGCTGACATAGGTTCTCTTAATGAACCACTATCTGATTTGGTTGACACTTTTTTGCAACCTCTGGTTTCCTTCCTACCCAGTTACATTCAAGACACTACTTCTTTCATACAAAACGTGTCATGGAGGAATACATACATGTTTGAAGCCCTGGATGTATCATATTTATACACCACTATTCCCCATGATAAAAAGTATGATAGCTGTTTTGATACATGAATCGAATTATGAGGAAGATAGTTTTTTTTGTTTTTTTTACTGATGGCCATTTAATACCTGCTTACACACAACTATTTTTTATTTCAAGGGTATTATCTCCAAAGACGTGGAACTGCAATGGGTGCAAAATGTGTGCCCTCTCATGCCAACCTTTTTTTTAGGTTGGTGGGAGTTGTTCCACATCTTTCGAGATATCAATCCCTTTCAACAAAATATTGTCTTTTTTTGGACGGTACAGACAATTTGATTTTTCATCTGGAATGGCAATGTAGAATCTATTAATGCTTTTTACTCCTATGTACAAAATAATGATTTAAAGCTGAAATGTACAACCGAGTACAATCATGATCAACTCAATTTTTTTAGATGTAACGGTGAGACGGACAAGTATTTACACCAAGTGGATATATAATTATATTGAAAACCCATGGCAAGTAATACAATTTTAAATTATAAGTCTTTTCATCGGCCACATCTAATCAAAACTATCCCTAGGAGTCAGCTTATTAGAGTCAAACGCAATTGTTCAAATTCAACAACATATGAGAAATGCGCAAGAGATACGGTAGATAGACTTTCTAATCCCAAAACTATCTTGTAGATTTAATACCCAGGACACAGTTATTACAATATAAAAAACTAAACAAAAAATACAGATTAATTCAAAAAATCTCCATTCTTTAGTATATCATATAGTAAAGAATATAACCTGATTTGTGCCCTTATAAAACAACATATTCCTATTTTATAAAGTGATCCAGTTTTATTTGGGGTTATTAAGGGGGGTTGCAAATTTATTTTAAAGAAAGCTAAAACATTGAAAAACATTTTGTCTCGATGAATGCTCCCCATTGGAGATATGTTTAGACATAAGAGTTAAACTCAAATCTTAAAGGGACATTAAACACTAAACAAAATGCTAGATAAAATTATGCATTTAAAGAAAAGATTAGTCTGAGAACAACATATAGATGTACATTTTAAAGTTTTATTAGTTGTTTAAATATTGACAAAATAAGGGTAAAGTTTTAGCGTCTATAAAAAAACGGGAGCTGCCATATTGTAACTTAGGTTACCTTCTCTACTATGGCCAATTAGGGACAGTTATAAACAGGTCACTAGAGTGTGCAGCCAATGGCTGTGTGGAATATAACTGTGTACTGCACTTCTATTTCTAGCAGGAGCTGAAAAGCTCACAATTTCAGAATAGAATTACAGGAAAAGGGGACAAAATAAAAAATAAAAGTATATTGCAGAGTATTTTTTATATATATGATTTATCATTTTATATTACCATCTCAAAGTGTTTAATGTCCCTTTAATATTTAAGAAATGTCGACTGTCTATATATAAAATGCAACTAATATATTTATATATATATTTTTTTTTAACTTTTCAAAAGTTTATTGAAATCAAAACAGTTACATCAAAATAAATCGCATGGAATAAATAACATTTTGAAATTTTGAAATATTACACTTCTGATTTGTGAGCAAAATAAAATGGAGGGAGGGGGACATAGGGATAAAATCAAAATACGGTTACAATGAATGCAAAGGATGAAGAATGAGAGTGCTGTTTAGCATGCATGTCAGTCCAATATGTTACAGTCATTGCCTCATGAACATTTGAGCCAATTACTGGTGTAAGGCTAGGTTTGGGTTATCTAGGTGTGATTGTGAGGAATATTTCTGTATGTATGACTCCCACATAAAAATCATTTGGGCATATAGGTCCATGTTTTTATTCTTTATATAGGAGTATTCTTCTAAAGATATTGTGTGATGGCACTCTGAGTGCCATTGAATGAGAGACGGTACCTCCTCTGACTTCCACTTCCTGGCTATCAAAATTTTTAAGCTGTTGCTTAATATATGGAATAGTGTTTTTGAAGGAGTAGGGAGTTTGTTTGGAAATTTGTTAAAAAGCCACAGACATGGGTCGAGGGGTAGGTATACACCTAAGATTTTACTTGACTCCTTGGCTATTTCGGACCAGATGGGAGTTAATTTATTACATTGCCACCACACATGAGACATGTGGCATTCCATAGAACCACACCTCCAGAAATGTGCCAATTTAAGTCTATATATCTTTTTACACCTTTCAGGGGTCAGGTACCATCTCTGTAAAATTTTTAGATTAAGTTCTACGAATTTGCATGAGACAGATGTTTTTTTAATATTGGCGAAAATTTGTAGTGCATCTGCATGAGAGATATCTGTGCCTAGCTCTGAGTTCCATCTATCAATATAATATGGGAGAAATCCCTGTGGTTGCTGCGACAGTATTGTGTGTATGATAGATAGTGCATGTCTAGTCAGAGTGGATTTAGTACAAAGAGATTCAAATGGTGTCATTGATCTAATCAGATTATTGGATTGGGGATGAGAGGTGATATAAGAGTGACATTGTGTGTAGAAAAGCCAGTCCTTAAAGACAAAAAGTCCTGTGGAAATTAGTTCTTCTATGTTTGGGGAGTAGTGTTCATTTCCAAGGTGGTAGATCTGCAAGGATCAAAGGGGTGTACCTATAAGTTTAGGGGCTATCGAAAGTCCAGGTCGGAATTCGTAATTATGTGTTAATGGTGTCAGGGGCGAAAATTTGGATGAAATGTTAGGGTATTCTGTAAGGATCTTGTCCCAGATTTTAAACGTTTCCAAGATTGATTGGGAGGAGAATTTTAAAAACAGAATTTATGCTTACATGATAAATTACTTTCTCCAACGGTGTGTCCGGTCCACGGCGTCACCCTTACTTGTGGGAATATCTCTTCCCCAACAGGAAATGGCAAAGAGTCCCAGCAAAGCTGGCCATATAGTCCCTCCTAGGCTCCGCCCACCCCAGTCATTCGACCGACGGACAGGAGGAAAAAATAGGAGAAACCATAGGGTGCCATGGTGACTGTAGTTAGAGAAAATAATTCATCAAACCTGATTAAAAAACCAGGGCGGGCCGTGGACCGGACACACCGTTGGAGAAAGTAATTTATCAGGTAAGCATAAATTCTGTTTTCTCCAACATTGGTGTGTCCGGTCCACGGCGTCATCCTTACTTATGGGAACCAATACCAAAGCTTTAGGACACGGATGAAGGGAGGGAGCAAATCAGGTTACCTAAACGGAAGGCACCACGGCTTGCAAAACCTTTCTCCCAAAAATAGCCTCCGAAGAAGCAAAAGTATCAAATTTGTAAAATTTGGCAAAAGTGTGCAGTGAAGACCAAGTCGCTGCCTTACATATCTGATCAACAGAAGCCTCGTTCTTGAAGGCCCATGTGGAAGCCACAGCCCTAGTGGAGTGAGCTGTGATTCTTTCAGGAGGCTGCCGTCCGGCAGTCTCATAAGCCAATCGGATGACGCTTTTAAGCCAAAAGGAAAGAGAGGTAGAAGTTGCTTTTTGACCTCTCCTTTTACCAGAATAGACGACAAACAGAGAAGATGTTTGTCTGAACTCTTTTGTAGCTTCTAAGTAGAATTTTAGAGCACGGACTACATCTAAATTGTGTAGCAAACGTTCCTTCTTTGAAACTGGATTCGGACACAAAGAAGGTACAACTATCTCCTGGTTAATATTTTTGTTGGAAACAACCTTTGGAAGAAAACCAGGCTTAGTACGCAAAACAACCTTATCTGAATGGAACACCAGATAGGGCGGAGTACACTGCAGAGCAGATAACTCTGAAACTCTTCTAGCAGAAGAAATAGCAACCAAAAACAAAACTTTCCAAGATAACAACTTAATATCTATGGAATGTAAAGGTTCAAACGGAACCCCTTGAAGAACTGAAAGAACTAGATTTAAACTCCAGGGAGGAGTCAAAGGTCTGTAAACAGGCTTGATCCTAACCAGAGCCTGAACAAATGCTTGAACATCTGGCACAGCTGCCAGTCGTTTGTGTAGTAAGACAGATAAGGCAGAAATCTGTCCCTTTAGAGAACTCGCAGATAATCCTTTATCCAAACCTTCTTGTAGAAAGGAAAGGATCTTAGGAATCTTTATCTTATTCCATGGGAATCCCTTGGATTCACACCAGCAGATATATCTTTTCCATATTTTATGGTAAATTTTTCTAGTTACCGGTTTTCTGGCTTGAACCAGAGTATCTATCACAGAATCTGAAAATCCACAATTTGATAGAATCAAGCGTTCAATCTCCAAGCCGTCAGCTGGAGGGAAACCAGATTTGGATGTTCGAATGGACCCTGTACAAGAAGGTCCTGTCTCAAAGGTAGCTTCCATGGTGGAGCCGATGACATATTCACCAGGTCTGCATACCAAGTCCTGCGTGGCCACGCAGGAACTATCAAGATCACCGAGGCCCTCTCCTGCTTGATCCTGGCTACCAGCCTGGGAATGAGAGGAAACGGTGGAAACACATAAGCTAGGTTGAAGGTCCAAGGCGCTACTAGTGCATCCACTAGAGTCGCCTTGGGATCCCTGGATCTGGACCCGTAGCAAGGAACCTTGAAGTTCTGACGAGACGCCATCAGATCCACGTCTGGAATGCCCCATAATTGGGTTAACTGGGCAAATATCTCCGGGTGGAGTTCCCACTCCCCCGGATGGAAAGTCTGACGACTCAGATAATCCGCCTCCCAGTTTTCCACTCCTGGGATGTGGATCGCAGATAGGTGACAGGAGTGATCCTCCGCCCATTGTATTATTTTGGTCACTTCTTTCATAGCCAGGGAACTCCTTGTTACCCCTGATGATTGATATAAGCAACAGTCGTCATGTTGTCTGATTGGAATCTTATGAATCTGGCCTTTGCTAGCTGAGGCCAAGCCCTGAGAGCATTGAATATCGCTCTTAGTTCCAGAATGTTTATCGGGAGAAGAGACTCTTCCCGAGACCATAGTCCCTGAGCTTTCAGGGATTCCCAGACCGCGCCCCAGCCCACTAGACTGGCGTCGGTCGTGACGATGACTCACTATGGTCTGCGGAAGCTCATTCCCTGGGATAGGTGGTCCAGGGTTAGCCACCAACGGAGTGAATCTCTGGTCTTCTGATCTACTTGAATCACTGGAGACAAGTCTGTATAGTCCCCATTCCACTGTTTCAGCATGCACAGTTGTAATGGTCTTAGATGAATTCGAGCAAAAGGAACTATGTCCATTGCTGCAACCATCAACCCTACAACTTCCATGCACTGAGCTATGGAAGGACGTGGAACTGAATGAAGAACTTGACAAGCGCTTAGAAGTTTTGACTTTCTGACATCTGTCAGAAAAATCCTCATTTCTAAAGAATCTATTATTGTTCCCAAGAAGGGAACTCTTGTCGACGGAGACAGAGAACTTTTTTCTATGTTCACCTTCCATCCGTGAGATCTGAGAAAGGCCAGAACGATGTCTGTATGAGCCTTTGCCTTTGAAAGGGATGACGCTTGTATTAGAATGTCGTCCAAGTATGGTACTACTGCAATGCCCCTCGGTCTTAGAACCGCTAGAAGGGACCCGAGTACCTTTGTGAAAATCCTTGGAGCAGTGGCTAACCCGAATGGGAGGGCCACAAACTGGTAATGTTTGTCCAGAAAGGCGAACCTTAGGAACTGATGATGTTCTTTGTGGATAGGAATATGTAGGTACGCATCCTTTAGATCCACGGTAGACATAAATTGACCTTCCTGGATTGTAGGTAGAATCGTTCGAATGGTTTCCATTTTGAACGATGGTACTCTGAGAAATTTGTTTAGGATTTTTAAATCCAGAATTGGTCTGAAGGTTCCCTCTTTTTTGGGAACTACGAACAGATTTGAGTAAAATCCCATTCCTTGTTCCACCATTGGAACTGGTTGTATCACTCCCATCTTTAACAGGTCTTCTACACAATGTAAGAATGCCTGTCTCTTTATTTGGTTTGAGGATAAGTGAGATATGTGAAACCTTCCCCTTGGGGGTAGTTCCTTGAATTCCAGAAGATAACCCTGAGAAACTATTTCTAACGTCCAGGGATCCTGAACATCTCTTGCCCAAGCCTGAGCAAAGAGAGAGAGTCTGCCCCCCACTAGATCCGGTCCCGGATCGGGGGCTACTCCTTCATGCTGTTTTGTTAGCAGCAGCAGGTTTCTTGGCCTGCTTACCCTTGTTCCAGCCTTGCATCGGTTTCCAGGCTGGTTTGGTCTGTGAAGCATTACCCTCTTGCTTAGAGGATGCAGAATTAGAGGCCGGTCCGTTCCTGAAATTACGAAAGGAACGAAAATTAGACTTATTCTTGGCTTTGAAAGGCCTATCTTGTGGGAGGGCGTGGCCCTTTCCCCCAGTGATGTCTGAGATAATCTCTTTCAATTCTGGCCCAAAGAGAGTTTTACCCTTGAAGGGGATATTAAGCAATTTTGTCTTGGATGATACATCCGCTGACCAAGACTTTAGCCAAAGCGCTCTGCGCGCCACAATTGCAAACCCTGAATTTTTCGCCGCTAATCTAGCTAATTGCAAAGCGGCATCTTAAGTGCGTGAACTCTGTCCATAACCTCCTCATATGGAGTCTCTCTACTGAGCGACTGTTCTAGTTCCTCGAACCAGAACCACGCTGCTGTAGTGACAGGAACAATGCACAAAATGGGTTGCAGAAGGTAACCTTGCTGCACAAAAATCTTTTTAAGCAAACCCTCCAATTTTTTATCCATAGGATCTTTGAAAGCACAATTATCCTCGATAGGAATAGTAGTGCGCTTGTTTAGAGTAGAAACTGCCCCCTCGACCTTAGGGACTGTCTGCCATAAGTCCTTTCTTGGGTCGACCATAGGAAATAATTTCTTAAATATAGGAGGGGGGACAAAAAGGTATGCCGGGCTTCTCCCACTCCTTATTCACTATGTCCGCCACCCGCCTGGGTATAGGAAAAGCGTCGGGGTGCACCGGAACCTCTAGGAACTTGTCCATCTTGCATAATTTTTCTGGAATGACCAGGTTGTCACAATCATCCAGAGTAGATAACACCTCCTTAAGCAGTGCGCGGAGATGCTCTAATTTAAATTTAAATGTCACAACATCAGGTTCAGCCTGTTGAGAAATATGTGAAAAAATATGAAGGAATTGTTCAAAATTTACCACCACAGTGTCTTAAAGCATTCAAAGTATTGCACACCAATTTTCAGAGCTTTAACCCTTACAATAACGAAACCGGAGCCGGTTACAGTTTTAACGCCTCTACAGTCCCAGCTACAGCTTTTGCTGCGACTTTACCAAACCCAGGGGGGAATACGATACCAAATGAAGCCTTCTAGGAACTTTTCCAACTACTTTCAGATCCTCACACATGCATCTGCATGTCTTGCTCACAAAAGTAACTGCGCAGTAATGGCGCGAAAATGAGGCTCAGCCTACAACTGGGAAGGCCTTTCCTGACTGGAAAAGGTGTCTAACACAGTGCCTGACGTTAAAAAACGTTCCCCAAGTTTATAAGTGTGAATTACCAGCATAAACCTGTATAAAATGCCCAAATAAAGCAATCGATTTTGCCCATAAAAGTGTCTACCAGTTTTATAGCCCATATTAAGCCCTTTATTCTGTTTGAGACTAAGAAAATGGCTTACCGGTCCCCATGAGGGGAAATGACAGCCTTCCAGCATTACACAGTCTTGTTAGAAATATGGCTAGTCATACCTTAAGCAGAAAAGTCTGCTAACTGTTTCCCCCAACTGAAGTTACTTCATCTCAACAGTCCTATGTGGAAACGGCAAACGATTTTAGTTACTGTCTGCTAAAATCATCTTCCTCTCACAAACAGAATTCTTCATCTTTTTCTGTTTCAGAGTAAATAGTACATACCAGCACTATTTTAAAATAACAAACTCTTGATAGTAGAATAAAAAAACTACAACTAAACACCACATACTCTTAACCATCTCCGTGGAGATGTTGCCTATGCAACGGCAAAGAGAATGACTGGGGTGGGCGGAGCCTAGGAGGGACTATATGGCCAGCTTTGCTGGGAGTCTTTGCCATTTCCTGTTGGGGAAGAGATATTCCCACAAGTAAGGATGACGCCGTGGACCGGACACACCAATGTTGGAGAAAATTTAACTATCTTTTGGTGTCCAACATAATTGCCTGAGATGTTGATTTTGGGTTATATCGTGTTCTAATTGGACCCAGGTTTTATCGGCGTGGTTTGAAAACCAGTCTATAATACGCTGTAGGAAAGTAGCTTGTCTGTACCGATGGAAATTCGGAACGCCCAGGCCTCCCACCCCAATAGGAAACAGAATTTATGTTTACCTGATAAATTACTTTCTCCAACGGTGTGTCCGGTCCACGGCGTCATCCTTACTTGTGGGATATTCTCTTCCCCAACAGGAAATGGCAAAGAGCCCAGCAAAGCTGGTCACATGATCCCTCCTAGGCTCCGCCTACCCCAGTCATTCGACCGACGTTAAGGAGGAATATTTGCATAGGAGAAACCATATGGTACCGTGGTGACTGTAGTTAAAGAAAATAAATTATCAGACCTGATTAAAAAAACCAGGGCGGGCCGTGGACCGGACACACCGTTGGAGAAAGTAATTTATCAGGTAAACATAAATTCTGTTTTCTCCAACATAGGTGTGTCCGGTCCACGGCGTCATCCTTACTTGTGGGAACCAATACCAAAGCTTTAGGACACGGATGAAGGGAGGGAGCAAATCAGGTCACCTAAATGGAAGGCACCACGGCTTGCAAAACCTTTCTCCCAAAAATAGCCTCAGAAGAAGCAAAAGTATCAAACTTGTAAAATTTGGTAAAAGTGTGCAGTGAAGACCAAGTCGCTGCCCTACATATCTGATCAACAGAAGCCTCGTTCTTGAAGGCCCATGTGGAAGCCACAGCCCTAGTGGAATGAGCTGTGATTCTTTCGGGAGGCTGCCGTCCGGCAATCTCGTAAGCCAATCTGATGATGCTTTTAATCCAAAAAGAGAGAGAGGTAGAAGTTGCTTTTTGCCCTCTCCTTTTACCGGAATAAACAACAAACAAGGAAGATGTTTGTCTAAAATCCTTTGTAGCATCTAAATAGAATTTTAGAGCGCGAACAACATCCAAATTGTGCAACAAACGTTCCTTCTTTGAAACTGGTTTCGGACACAGAGAAGGTACGATAATCTCCTGGTTAATGTTTTTATTAGAAACAACTTTTGGAAGAAAACCAGGTTTAGTACGTAAAACCACCTTATCTGCATGGAACACCAGATAAGGAGGAGAACACTGCAGAGCAGATAATTCTGAAACTCTTCTAGCAGAAGAAATTGCAACTAAAAACAAAACTTTCCAAGATAATATCTTAATATCAACGGAATGCAAGGGTTCAAACGGAACCCCCTGAAGAACTGAAAGAACTAAATTGAGACTCCAAGGAGGAGTCAAAGGTTTGTAAACAGGCTTAATTCTAACCAGAGCCTGAACAAAGGCTTGAACATCTGGCACAGCGGCCAGCTTTTTGTGAAGTAACACAGACAAGGCAGAAATCTGTCCCTTCAGGGAACTTGCAGATAGTCCTTTGTCCAATCCTTCTTGAAGGAAGGATAGAATCCTAGGAATCTTAACCTTGTCCCAAGGGAATCCTTTAGATTCACACCAACAGATATATTTTTTCCAAATTTTGTGGTAAATCTTTCTAGTTACAGGCTTTCTGGCCTGAACAAGAGTATCGATAACAGAATCTGAGAACCCTCGCTTCGATAAGATCAAGCGTTCAATCTCCAAGCAGTCAGCTGGAGTGAAACCAGATTCGGATGTTCGAACGGACCCTGAACAAGAAGGTCTCGTCTCAAAGGTAGCTTCCAAGGTGGAGCCGATGACATATTCACCAGATCTGCATACCAAGTCCTGCGTGGCCACGCAGGAGCTATCAAGATCACCGACGCCCTCTCCTGATTGATCCTGGCTACCAGCCTGGGGATGAGAGGAAACGGCGGGAACACATAAGCTAGTTTGAAGGTCCAAGGTGCTACTAGTGCATCCACTAGAGCCGCCTTGGGATCCCTGGATCTGGACCCGTAGCAAGGAACTTTGAAGTTCTGACGAGAGGCCATCAGATCCATGTCTGGAATGCCCCACAGCTGAGTGACTTGGGCAAAGATTTCCGGATGGAGTTCCCACTCCCCCGGATGCAATGTCTGACGACTCAGAAAATCCGCTTCCCAATTTTCCACTCCTGGGATGTGGATAGCAGACAGGTGGCAGGAGTGAGGCTCCGCCCATAGAATGATTTTGGTCACTTCTTCCATCGCCAGGGAACTCCTTGTTCCCCCCTGATGGTTGATGTACGCAACAGTTGTCATGTTGTCTGATTGAAACCGTATGAACTTGGCCCTCGCTAGCTGAGGCCAAGCCTTGAGAGCATTGAATATCGCTCTCAGTTCCAGAATATTTATCGGTAGAAGAGATTCTTCCCGAGACCAAAGACCCTGAGCTTTCAGGGATCCCCAGACCGCGCCCCAGCCCATCAGACTGGCGTCGGTCGTGACAATGACCCACTCTGGTCTGCGGAATGTCATCCCTCGTGACAGGTTGTCCAGGGACAGCCACCAACGGAGTGAGTCTCTGGTCCTCTGATTTACTTGTATCTTCGGAGACAAGTCTGTATAGTCCCCATTCCACTGACTGAGCATGCACAGTTGTAATGGTCTTAGATGAATGCGCGCAAAAGGAACTATGTCCATTGCCGCTACCATCAACCCGATCACTTCCATGCACTGAGCTATGGAAGGAAGAGGAACGGAATGAAGTATCCGACAAGAGTCTAGAAGCTTTGTTTTTCTGGCCTCTGTCAGAAAAATCCTCATTTCTAAGGAGTCTATTATTGTTCCCAAGAAGGGAACCCTTGTTGACGGAGATAGAGAACTCTTTTCCACGTTCACTTTCCATCCGTGAGATCTGAGAAAGGCCAGGACAATGTCCGTGTGAGCCTTTGCTTGAGGAAGGGACGACGCTTGGATTAGAATGTCGTCCAAGTAAGGTACTACAGCAATGCCCCTTGGTCTTAGCACAGCTAGAAGGGACCCTAGTACCTTTGTGAAAATCCTTGGAGCAGTGGCTAATCCGAAAGGAAGCGCCACGAACTGGTAATGTTTGTCCAGGAATGCGAACCTCAGGAACCGATGATGTTCCTTGTGGATAGGAATATGTAGATACGCATCCTTTAAATCCACCGTGGTCATGAATTGACCTTCCTGGATGGAAGGAAGAATAGTTCGAATGGTTTCCATCTTGAACGATGGAACCTTGAGAAACTTGTTTAAGATCTTGAGATCTAAGATTGGTCTGAACGTTCCCTCTTTTTTGGGAACTATGAACAGATTGGAGTAGAACCCTATCCCTTGTTCTCTTAATGGAACAGGATGAATCACTCCCATTTTTAACAGGTCTTCTACACAATGTAAGAATGCCTGTCTTTTTATATGGTCTGAAGACAACTGAGACCTGTGGAACCTCCCCCTTGGGGGAAGTCCCTTGAATTCCAGAAGATAACCTTGGGAGACTATTTCTAGCGCCCAAGGATCCAGAACATCTCTTGCCCAAGCCTGAGCGAAGAGAGAGAGTCTGCCCCCCACCAGATCCGGTCCCGGATCGGGGGCCAACATTTCATGCTGTCTTGGTAGCAGTGGCAGGTTTCTTGGCCTGCTTACCCTTGTTCCAGCCTTGCATTGGTCTCCAAGCTGGCTTGGCTTGAGAAGTATTACCCTCTTGCTTAGAGGACGTAGCACTTTGGGCTGGTCCGTTTCTACGAAAGGGACGAAAATTAGGTTTATTTTTTGCCTTGAAAGGCCGATCCTGAGGAAGGGCGTGGCCCTTACCCCCAGTGATATCAGAGATAATCTCTTTCAAGTCAGGGCCAAACAGCGTTTTCCCCTTGAAAGGAATGTTAAGTAGCTTGTTCTTGGAAGACGCATCAGCCGACCAAGATTTCAACCAAAGCGCTCTGCGCGCCACAATAGCAAACCCAGAATTCTTAGCCGCTAACCTAGCCAATTGCAAAGTGGCGTCTAGGGTGAAAGAATTAGCCAATTTGAGAGCATTGATTCTGTCCATAATCTCCTCATAAGGAGGAGAATCACTATCGACCGCCTTTATCAGCTCATCGAACCAGAAACATGCGGCTGTAGCGACAGGGACAATGCATGAAATTGGTTGTAGAAGGTAACCCTGCTGAACAAACATCTTTTTAAGCAAACCTTCTAATTTTTTATCCATAGGATCTTTGAAAGCACAACTATCCTCTATGGGTATAGTGGTGCGTTTGTTTAAAGTGGAAACCGCTCCCTCGACCTTGGGGACTGTCTGCCATAAGTCCTTTCTGGGGTCGACCATAGGAAACAATTTTTTAAATATGGGGGGAGGGACGAAAGGAATACCGGGCCTTTCCCATTCTTTATTAACAATGTCCGCCACCCGCTTGGGTATAGGAAAAGCTTCTGGGAGCCCCGGCACCTCTAGGAACTTGTCCATTTTACATAGTTTCTCTGGGATGACCAACTTGTCACAATCATCCAGAGTGGATAATACCTCCTTAAGCAGAATGCGGAGATGTTCCAACTTAAATTTAAATGCAATCACATCAGGTTCAGCTTGTTGAGAAATGTTCCCTGAATCAGTAATTTCTCCCTCAGACAAAACCTCCCTGGCCCCATCAGACTGGGTTGGGGGCCCTTCAGAAATATTGTTATCAGCGTCGTCATGCTCTTCAGTATCTAAAACAGAGCAGTCGCGCTTACGCTGATAAGGGTTCATTTTGGCTAAAATGTTTTTGACAGAATTATCCATTACAGCCGTTAATTGTTGCATAGTAAGGAGTATTGGCGCGCTAGATGTACTAGGGGCCTCCTGAGTGGGCAAGACTCGTGTAGACGAAGGAGGGAATGATGCAGTACCATGCTTACTCCCCTCACTTGAGGAATCATCTTGGGCATCATTGTCATTGTCACATAAATCACATTTATTTAAATGAATAGGAATTCTGGCTTCCCCACATTCAGAACACAGTCTATCTGGTAGTTCAGACATGTTAAACAGGCATAAACTTGATAACAAAGTACAAAAAACGTTTTAAAATAAAACCGTTACTGTCACTTTAAATTTTAAACTGAACACACTTTATTACTGCAATTGCGAAAAAAACATGAAGGAATTGTTCAAAATTCACCAAATTTTCACCACAGTGTCTTAAAGCCTTAAAAGTATTGCACACCAAATTTGGAAGCCTTAACCCTTAAAATAACGGAACCGGAGCCGTTTTGAACTTTAACCCCTTTACAGTCCCTGGTATCTGCTTTGCTGAGACCCAACCAAGCCCCAAGGGGAATACGATACCAAATGACGCCTTCAGAAAGTCTTTTCTAAGTATCAGAGCTCCTCTCACATGCGACTGCATGCCATGCCTCTCAAAAACAAGTGCGCAACACCGGCGCGAAAATGAGGCTCTGCCTATGCTTTGGGAAAGCCCCTAAAGAATAAGGTGTCTAAAACAGTGCCTGCCGATATTATTATATCAAAATACCCAGATAAAATGATTCCTCAAGGCTAAATATGTGTTAATAATGAATCGATTTAGCCCAGAAAAAGTCTACAGTCTTAATAAGCCCTTTTTGAAGCCCTTATTTACGATCGTAATAAACATGGCTTACCGGATCCCATAGGGAAAATGACAGCTTCCAGCATTACATCGTCTTGTTAGAATGTGTCATACCTCAAGCAGCAAAAGTCTGCTCACTGTTCCCCCAACTGAAGTTAATTGCTCTCAACAGTCCTGTGTGGAACAGCCATGGATTTTAGTGACGGTTGCTAAAATCATTTTCCTCATACAAACAGAAATCTTCATCTCTTTTCTGTTTCTGAGTAAATAGTACATACCAGCACTATTTTAAAATAACAAACTCTTGATTGAATAATAAAAACTACAGTTAAACACTAAAAAACTCTAAGCCATCTCCGTGGAGATGTTGCCTGTACAACGGCAAAGAGAATGACTGGGGTAGGCGGAGCCTAGGAGGGATCATGTGACCAGCTTTGCTGGGCTCTTTGCCATTTCCTGTTGGGGAAGAGAATATCCCACAAGTAAGGATGACGCCGTGGACCGGACACACCTATGTTGGAGAAAGAAGCATTTTTTTTGCTAATTCTAGCTCTGTTATTAAACCAGATGAAGTCCAGGATATTTGATTGTAATGTGTTTAAGAAATGTGTGGGAAGGGGGATAGGCAAAGTTTGAAAAAGATAAAGAACTCTTGGAAGAATGTTCATTTTGATAATGTTAATCCTCCCCAACCAGGAGATATGTTTTCTTTTCCATGAGGAAAGATCCATAATTATCTGTTTAAGCAGAGGTTTATAATTTGGTATGAAAAGTTCTTCTGGTGTTGGAGTAAGCTGGATTCCTAAATATTTAAGTAAAGTTTGTTGCCAACGGAATGGACACATTTGTTGGATTGAGTGTATGTCAGATAGTGGGATATTAATATTCATGATTTCCGATTTACTTTTGTTGATTAAGAAGTTGGGTGCCTTCCCAAAGTTGTCTAATTGGCTAATGATGTGAGGAATAGTGGTTAAAGGATTCGTTATACAAAATAGGACATCATGGGGGGAACTTCCGGGCGGCGGCCATGATAGGTCGCAAGACTGACTACCTCTTCAAATCTTAGTGCTCATCCACACACAATCCTCTCTCCATTACCCCTTCAAATAACAATTGTCACCTATTATCATACAGAAGAGAAGGCGCTTGTGAAGGATACCAGTATTTTTGGATTTGGTGCTGTATTCAGCCTACCGGAGAACTTTTAAGGTTGCGGCCTATTACTTACCCCCGGCAGAGCACTTGCCTCTGTCGTTACAGTGCAGTGTAAATCCCGCAAGACACTGCAGGACCTTTCTTAGCACTGAACTTCCAGGACTAAGTGTCTGCTAACATGGAGAGAATAACGGAGGAGAGAATGTTGACATTACTAGAAGAGCATTTTCGAAATCTCCAAAAGTTATGTACAAACCGCTTCGATGGGATTTATCAGAAGCGTGAGCGGCACAGGGGAAGCTATCGCGACCTGGGGGAATCTCCTACACCTCCCGCTGAACCTACTAAGGAAGGTGAGCGCTGTGAAGGGGCACATCCACAGACCATCGAAAGTCCCCACATACCTGTGGTTCATCCAACACCAGAGATGTCGACTACTTATTGCGGAGAGAGTGAGAGAAAGTTGACGGTGTCCCCATGGCCCACGCCGGTAGAAGTGAGGATGTCCGCTGTGGTCCTGATGTTTCCACCGCACTTGGATCAGAACGAGTCATCAGCTATGGGGGCTCAGTATCGCCCAGCTCTTTCAGCGGTGGAGGAGACCGGACACCTGATTGATGTTGGAAGTGTAAATAGCTGGCTGAAAGGTGAGAATGCCGCTGCGGTCACACTACAGCCTATACCTTCAGAGCCCCTTAGCCTGTTGCGCCTGCCGCAAGACTCTGACTATCCACAGGCCAGTGAAGCAATCGCCAACGTTGGGACCACGAATCCCCATTCTCACCACTTATCCTTAGAGAGCGCCCCACGGCATGTGAAACAAGGTGTGGGCTAAGATGATGTATAAGGTCCCACGCTGCTCTCTCTGGTTTTGATGCAGGACACCTGGACAGACTGGTATTGTTGCACACATGCAGAACTTACTTTAAGGACTCAGACATGTTTAATTGCCGCCTATATTATATTTGGGGTCACTTTAATAAGCTCTACGATGGTTGCTCCTATTGCGCAGCATTTCTTATTACTTTCTATTTTATTTCTCTCTGTATCGCTTGCAATAAGTAAGCTACGCATAAGTACTACTAACCCTGTCTGGATGTATGTTCCTTCTCCCCCTGGGCTTAATACGGGTTACATAATGAACATTAACGGACAGTACAATGCAATACCAGATTAACTTATAATGCAGGTATCATAATATATCCGTTAGAGGCTATGGCTATGCTTTCTACTGTCACCCGTGTGTACAAGTGTTTATAGATATGTAGCATCCACTTGCGTTGCTGTAAGACAATAATTGATATGTTAGCTTCAATTGCTCAGACTTTAATGTAAAGATTCTGCTCTACCTTATTGTGCCCACATACGGATTTCCCCTTGCAAGCCACCTATATGCCACAAAATAATTTATCTTACTATTAAGTGTTGGGAGTGATGTCTTGTAAGTTTCCAGGGCTGTGATGGGCGCTGTTATATTTTTACATATGTCCTATGACAGAGGTGTTTGGATGTAAGGGAGGGTAGGTTCATCTTCCTCCTTCAAAATCAGGGATATTACTTCACTTTGGTGATGTACGGAGGGAAGATATTTAGTCAGCATAGTACCCCTCCACCGTAAGTTTCTGCTTTTTTATATGTAGTTATGCTAGTTGAACTGGAAGTTCGTTTAGAACAAGGATTGTTTACCAGTATATTTATTCACATGTCCCCTATAATTGATTAATATCCCCATTTTCCTTTTTTCTTATACCTTTAATTTGACATGGCAGACATAGGAACATTTTACTTTGTTTTATTATTAAACTTTACGGTCCAAAAGTGACCTATCATTAATGCCCCCCTAGTGAGTTTCATGTTTTCATGGGTCCAAGAGTGGCCATTTGAAGTGTTGGGGGCACGTACCTATGCATTAAAACTATAAAATTAGGATCATTACCAGTGCTTAGAAGCTTTATATATGATGCAATTGGTTACATCTACATCTACAACAATATAAAAAAATTAAAAAAAAATAAAATCTGAGGTCTACATAGCGAGATCCAAAAGTGGTCTCTCCATCTTATTATACCTGCCCTTACTTCCAGATTTGTCTCCTTATTTAAGGTCCAAGAGTGACCTTTTCAGTTTGTTATGGGAGGTTAGCTCTTATTTAGGCACTGTGTTTTAATCTGACTATTAATATTATAATTTATTATATTGCAATTTTCTCTGTATGTTTATACTGCTTGTATGCCTATTTCTAGTACCTCAATAAAAAAAAAAAAAAAAAAATAGGACATCATCAGCGTACAACATGATTTTGTGGTGTGAGTTTTGTATTTGAATACCCGTTATGTGCGGGTGGTTGCGGATCTTGTGTGCCAGGGCTTCTATTCCGCATGCAAATAAAAGTGGGGAAAGGGGACAGCCCTGTCTAGTGCCGTTCGTGATGTTAAAAGGAGCTGAGAGGGACCCGTTAATGTGGACTCTAGCAGTTGGGGTAGAATACATAGCGAATATTCGGTCCAAAAACTCCTGTCCTATACCCATTTTCTGGACTACCGCTCTCAGGAACTGCCAACCAACGCGGTCGAACGCTTTCTCCGAGTTAGTCGACAGAACCAGGAGCGGAATGTTTTTATGATTGGCATATTCAATTAGTTGAGTGATCCTGACCGTGTTGTCCTTCGCTTCTCTAGTAGGAACGAATCCAACCTGATCATTTCCAATCAACTGCGGCAAAAACAGAATTTATGCTTACCTGATAAATTACTTTCTCCAACGGTGTGTCCGGTCCACGGCGTCATCCTTACTTACTTAATGGCAAAGAGTCCCAGCAAAGCTGGCCATATAGTACCTCCTAGGCTCCGCCCACCCCAGTCATTCGACCGACGGACAGGAGGAAAAATATAGGAGAAACCATATGGTACCGTGGTGACAGTAGTTAGAGAAAATAATTCATCAGACCTGATTAAAAAAACCAGGGCGGGCCGTGGACCAGACACACCGTTGGAGAAAGTAATTTATCAGGTAAGCATAAATTCTGTTTTCTCCAACATTGGTGTGTCCGGTCCACGGCGTCATCCTTACTTGTGGGAACCAATACCAAAGCTTTAGGACACGGATGAAGGGAGGGAGCAAATCAGGTTACCTAAACGGAAGGCACCACGGCTTGCAAAACCTTTCTCCCAAAAATAGCCTCCGAAGAAGCAAAAGTATCAAATTTGTAAAATTTGGCAAAAGTGTGCAGTGAAGACCAAGTCGCTGCCTTACATATCTGATCAACAGAAGCCTCGTTCTTGAAGGCCCATGTGGAAGCCACAGCCCTAGTGGAGTGAGCTGTAATAATTTCAGGAGGTTGCCGTCCGGCAGTCTCATAAGCCAATCGGATGATGCTTTTAAGCCAAAAGGAAAGAGAGGTAGAAGTTGCTTTTTGACCTCTCCTTTTACCAGAATAGACGACAAACAGAGAAGATGTTTGTCTGAACTCCTTTGTAGCTGCTAAGTAGAATTTTAGAGCACGGACTACATCTAAATTGTGTAGCAAACGTTCCTTCTTTGAAACTGGATTCGGACACAAAGAAGGTACAACTATCTCCTGGTTAATATTCTTGTTGGAAACAACCTTTGGAAGAAAACCAGGCTTAGTACGCAAAACAACCTTATCTGAATGGAACACCAGATAGGGTGGAGTACACTGCAGAGCAGATAACTCTGAAACTCTTCTAGCAGAAGAAATAGCAACCAAAAACAAGACTTTCCAAGATAATAACTTAATATCTATGGAATGTAGAGGTTCAAACGGAACCCCTTGAAGAACTGAAAGAACTAGATTTAGACTCCAGGGAGGAGTCAAAGGTCTGTAAACAGGCTTGATTCTAACCAGAGCCTGAACAAATGCTTGAACATCTGGCACAGCTGCCAGTCGTTTGTGTAGTAAGACAGATAAAGCAGAAATCTGTCCTTTTAGAGAACTCGCAGATAATCCTTTATCCAAACCTTCCTGCAGAAAGGAAAGAATCTTAGGAATTTTTATCTTATTCCATGGGAATCCCTTGGATTCACACCAACAGATATATCTTTTCCATATTTTATGGTAAATCTGAAAACCCACACTTTGATAGAATCAAGCGTTCAATCTCCAAGCCGTCAGTTGGAGGGAGACCAGATTTGGATGTTCGAATGGACCCTGAACAAGAAGGTCCTGTCTCAAAGGTAGCTTCCATGGTGGAACCGATGACATATTCACCAGGTCTGCATACCAAGTCCTGCGTGGCCACGCAGGAGCTATCAAGATCACAGAGGCCCTCTCCTGTTCGATCCTGGCTACCAGCCTGGGAATGAGAGGAAACGGTGGAAACACATAAGCTAGGTTGAAGGTCCAAGGTGCTACTAGTGCATCCACTAGAGTCGCCTTGGGATCCCTGGATCTGGACCCGTAGCAAGGAACCTTGAAGTTCTGACGAGACGCCATCAGATCCATGTCTGGAATGCCCCATAATTGAGTCAACTGGGCAAAGATCTCCGGGTGGAGTTCCCACTCCCCCGGATGGAATGCCTGACGACTCAGATAATCTGCTTCCCAGTTTTCTACACCTGGGATGTGGATCGCATATAGATGGCAGGAGTGATCCTCCGCCCATTGTATTATTTTGGTCACTTCTTTCATCGCTAAGGAACTCCTTGTTCCCCCCTGATGATTGATATACGCAACAGTCGTCATGTTGTCTGATTGGAATCTTATGAATCTGGCCTTTGCAAGCTGAGGCCAAGCCCTGAGAGCATTGAATATCGCTCTTAGTTCCAGAATGTTTATCGGGAGAAGAGACTCTTCCTGAGACCATAGTCCCTGAGCTTTCAGGGGTCCCCAGACCGCGCCCCAGCCCACTAGGCTGGCGTCGGTTGTGACAATGACCCACTCTGGTCTGCGGAAGCTCATTCCCTGGGATAGATGGTCCAGGGTCAGCCACCAACGGAGTGAATCTCTGGTCTTCTGATCTACTTGAATCACTGGAGACAAGTCTGTATAGTCCCCATTCCACTGTTTGAGCATGCACAGTTGTAATGGTCTTAGATGAATTCGCGCAAAAGGAACTATGTCCATTGCTGCAACCATCAACCCTACTACTTCCATGCACTGAGCTACGGAAGGACGTGGAACAGAGTGAAGAACTTGACAAGCGCTTAGAAGTTTTGACTTTCTGACATCTGTCAGAAAAATCCTCATTTCTAAGGAATCTATGATTGTTCCCAAGAAGGGAACTCTTGTTGAAGGAGACAGAGAACTTTTTTTCTATGTTCACCTTCCATCCGTGAGATCTGAGAAAGGCCAGAACGATGTCTGTATGAGCCTTTGCTTTTGAAAGGGACGACGCTTGTATTAGAATGTCGTCCAAGTACGGTACTACTGCAATGCCCCTCGGTCTTAAAACCGCTAGAAGGGACCGGAGTACCTTTGTGAAAATCCTCGGAGCAGTGGCTAACCCGAATGGGAGGGCCACAAACTGGTAATGTTTGTCCAGAAAGGCGAACCTTAGGAACTGATGATGTTCTTTGTGGATAGGAATATGTAGGTACGCATCCTTTAGGTCCACGGTAGTCATAAATTGACCTTCCTGGATAGTGGGTAGAATCGTTCGAATGGTTTCCATTTTGAACGATGGTACCCTGAGAAATTTGTTTAGGATCTTTAAATCCAGAATTGGTCTGAAGGTTCCCTCTTTTTTGGGAACTACGATTAAGGATAAGTGAGACATGTGGAACCTTCCCCTTGGGGGTAGTTCCCTGAATTCCAGAAGATAACCCTGAGAAACTATTTCTAGTGCCCAGGGATCCTGAACATCTCTTGCCCAAGCCTGAGCAAAGAGAGAGAGTCTGCCCCCTACTAGATCCGGTCCCGGATCGGGGGCTACTCCTTCATGCTGTTTTGTTAGCAGCAGCAGTCTTTTTGGCCTGCTTACCCTTGTTCCAGCCTTGCATAGGTTTCCAGGCTGGTTTGGGCTGTGAGGCATTACCCTCTTGCTTAGAGGATGCAGAATTAGAGGCCGGTCCGTTCCTGAAATTGCAAAAGGAACGAAAATTAGACTTATTCTTGGCCTTGAAAGGCCTATCTTGTGGAAGGGCGTGGCCCTTTCCCCCAGTGATGTCTGAGATAATCTCTTTCAATTCTGGCCCAAAGAGAGTTTTACCTTTGAAAGGGATGTTAAGCAATTTTGTCTTGGATGATACATCCGCTGACCAAGACTTTAGCCAAAGCGCTCTGCGCGCCACAATTGCAAACCCTGAATTTCCCTGAATTTTTCGCCGCTAATCTAGCTAATTGCAAAGCGGCATCCAAAATAAAGGAGTTAGCCAACTTAAGTGCGTGAACTCTGTCCATAACCTCCTCATATGGAGTCTCTCTACTGAGCGACTTTTCTAGTTCCTCGAACCAGAACCACGCTGCTGTAGTGACAGGAACAATGCACGAAATGGGTTGTAGGAGGTAACCTTGCTGTACAAAAATCTTTTTAAGCAAACCTTCTAATTTTTTATCCATAGGATCTTTGAAAGCACAACTATCCTCGATAGGAATAGTAGTTCGCTTGTTTAGAGTAGAAACTGCCCCCTAGACCTTAGGGACTGTCTGCCATAAGTCCTTTCTGGGGTCGACCATAGGAAATAATTTCTTAAATATAGGGGGGGGAACAAAAGGTATGCCGGGCTTCTCCCACTCCTTATTCACTATGTCTGCCACCCGCTTGGGTATAGGAAAAGCGTCGGGGTGCACCGGAACCTCTAGAAACTTGTCCATCTTGCATAATTTCTCTGGAATGACCAAGTTGTCACAATCATCCAGAGTAGATAACACCTCCTTAAGCAGTGCGCGGAGATGTTCTAATTTAAATTTAAATGTCACAACATCAGGTTCAGCTTGTTGAGAAATTTTTCCTGAATCTGAAATTTCCCCATCTGAGAAAACCTCCCTCATGGCCACTTCAGATTGGTGTGAGGGTATGACAGAACAATTATCATCAGCGCCCTCCTGCTCTTCAGTGTTTAAAACAGAGCAATCGCGCTTTCTCTGATATGCAGGCATTTTGGATAAAATATTTGCTATGGAGTTATTCATTACAGCCGTCAATTGTTGCATGGTAATAAGCATTCGCGCGCTAGATGTACTAGGGGCCTCCTGCGTGGGCAAAACTGGTGTAGACACAGTAGGAGATGATGTTGTAACATGTCTACTCCCCTCATCTGAGGAATCATCTTGGGCAATTTCATTATCTGTGGCAGTACTGTCCTTACTTATCACAGAATTTTGAATGGGGAGACACATTGGCTTTCATACATATAGAACATAGCTTATCCGAAGGCACAGACATGTTAAACAAGCTTAAACTTGTCAATAAAGCACAAAAACCGTTTTAAAACAAAACCGTTACTGTCACTTTAAATTTTAAACAGAGTACACTTTATTACTGAATATGTGAAAAAGTATGAAGGAATTGTTCAAAATTTACCAAAATTTCACCACAGTGTCTTAAAGCATTAAAAGTATTGCATACCAATTTTCAGAGCTTTAACCCTTAAAATAACGGAACCGGAGCCGTTTACAAAAACAGAATTTATGTTTACCTGATAAATTACTTTCTCCAACGGTGTGTCCGGTCCACGGCGTCATCCTTACTTGTGGGATATTCTCTTCCCCAACAGGAAATGGCAAAGAGCCCAGCAAAGCTGGTCACATGATCCCTCCTAGGCTCCGCCTACCCCAGTCATTCGACCGACGTAAAGGAGGAATATTTGCATAGGAGAAACCATATGATACCGTGGTGACTGTAGTTAAAGAAAATAAATTATCAGACCTGATTAAAAAAACCAGGGCGGGCCGTGGACCGGACACACCGTTGGAGAAAGTAATTTATCAGGTAAACATAAATTCTGTTTTCTCCAACATAGGTGTGTCCGGTCCACGGCGTCATCCTTACTTGTGGGAACCAATACCAAAGCTTTAGGACACGGATGAAGGGAGGGAGCAAATCAGGTCACCTAAATGGAAGGCACCACGGCTTGCAAAACCTTTCTCCCAAAAATAGCCTCAGAAGAAGCAAAAGTATCAAACTTGTAAAATTTGGTAAAAGTGTGCAGTGAAGACCAAGTCGCTGCCCTACATATCTGATCAACAGAAGCCTCGTTCTTGAAGGCCCATGTGGAAGCCACAGCCCTAGTGGAATGAGCTGTGATTCTTTCAGGAGGCTGCCGTCCGGCAGTCTCATAAGCCAATCTGATGATGCTTTTAATCCAAAAAGAGAGAGAGGTAGAAGTTGCTTTTTGACCTCTCCTTTTACCAGAATAAACAACAAACAAGGAAGATGTTTGTCTAAAATCCTTTGTAGCATCTAAATAGAATTTTAGAGCGCGAACAACATCCAAATTGTGCAACAAACGTTCCTTCTTTGAAACTGGTTTCGGGCACAAAGAAAGCACGACTATCTCCTGGTTAATGTTTTTGTTAGAAACAACTTTCGGAAGAAAACCAGGTTTAGTACGTAAAACCACCTTATCTGCATGGAACACCAGATAAGGAGGAGAACACTGCAGAGCAGATAATTCTGAAACTCTTCTAGCAGAAGAAATTGCAACCAAAAACAAAACTTTCCAAGATAATAACTTAATATCAACGGAATGTAAGGGTTCAAACGGAACCCCTTGAAGAACTGAAAGAACTAAGTTGAGACTCCAAGGAGGAGTCAAAGGTTTGTAAACAGGCTTGATTCTAACCAGAGCCTGAACAAAGGCTTGAACATCTGGCACAGCTGCCAGCTTTTTGTGAAGTAACACAGACAAGGCAGAAATCTGTCCCTTCAAGGAACTTGCAGATAATCCTTTCTCCAATCCTTCTTGAAGAAAGGATAGAATCTTAGGAATTTTTACCTTGTCCCAAGGGAATCCTTTAGATTCACACCAACAGATATATTTTTTCCATATTTTGTGGTAAATTTTTCTAGTTACAGGCTTTCTGGCCTGAACAAGAGTATCAATAACAGAATCTGAGAACCCTCGTTTTGATAAGATCAAGCGTTCAATCTCCAAGCAGACAGCTGGAGTGAGACCAGATTCGGATGTTCGAACGGACCTTGAACAAGAAGGTCTCGTCTCAAAGGTAGCTTCCATGGTGGAGCCGATGACATATTCACCAGATCTGCATACCAAGTCCTGCGTGGCCACGCAGGAGCTATCAAGATCACCGACGCCCTCTCCTGATTGATCCTGGCTACCAGCCTGGGGATGAGAGGAAACGGCGGGAATACATAAGCTAGTTTGAAGGTCCAAGGTGCTACTAGTGCATCTACTAGAGTCGCCTTGGGATCCCTGGATCTGGACCCGTAGCAAGGAACCTTGAAGTTCTGACGAGAGGCCATCAGATCCATGTCTGGAATGCCCCACAGTTGAGTAATTTGGGCAAAGATTTCCGGATGGAGTTCCCACTCCCCCGGATGTAATGTCTGACGACTCAGAAAATCCGCTTCCCAATTTTCCACTCCTGGGATGTGGATTGCAGACAGGTGGCAGGAGTGAGTCTCCGCCCATTGAATGATTTTGGTCACTTCTTCCATCGCCAGGGAACTCCTTGTTCCCCCCTGATGGTTGATGTACGCAACAGTCGTCATGTTGTCTGATTGAAACCGTATGAACTTGGCCTTTGCTAGCTGAGGCCAAGCCTTGAGAGCATTGAATATCGCTCTCAGTTCCAGAATATTTATCGGTAGAAGAGATTCTTCCCGAGACCAAAGACCCTGAGCTTTCAGGGGTCCCCAGACCGCGCCCCAGCCCATCAGACTGGCGTCGGTCGTGACAATGACCCACTCTGGTCTGCGGAAGGTCATCCCTTGTGACAGGTTGTCCAGGGACAGCCACCAACGGAGTGAGTCTCTGGTCCTCTGATTTACTTGTATCGTCGGAGACAAGTCTGTATAGTCCCCATTCCACTGACTGAGCATGCACAGTTGTAATGGTCTTAGATGAATGCGCGCAAAAGGAACTATGTCCATTGCCGCTACCATCAAACCTATTACTGCCATGCACTGCGCTATGGAAGGAAGAAGAACGGAATGAAGTGTTTGACAAGAGTTTAGAAGTTTTGTTTTTCTGGCCTCTGTCAGAAAAATCCTCATTTCTAAGGAATCTATTATTGTTCCCAAGAAGGGAACCCTTGTTGACGGAGATAGAGAACTCTTTTCTACGTTCACTTTCCATCCGTGAGATCTGAGAAAGGCCAGGACTATGTCCGTATGAGCCTTTGCTTGAGGAAGGGACGACGCTTGAATCAGAATGTCGTCCAAGTAAGGTACTACTGCAATGCCCCTTGGTCTTAGTACCGCTAGAAGGGACCCTAGTACCTTTGTGAAAATCCTTGGAGCAGTGGCTAATCCGAAAGGAAGTGCCACGAACTGGTAATGCTTGTCCAGGAATGCGAACCTTAGGAACCGATGATGTTCCTTGTGGATAGGAATATGTAGATACGCATCCTTTAAATCCACCGTGGTCATGAATTGACCTTCCTGGATGGAAGGAAGAATTGTTCGAATGGTTTCCATTTTGAACGATGGAACCTTGAGAAACTTGTTTAGGATCTTGAGATCTAAGATTGGTCTGAACGTTCCCTCTTTTTTGGGAACTACGAACAGATTGGAGTAGAACCCCATCCCTTGTTCTCCTAATGGAACAGGATGAATCACTCCCATTTTTAACAGGTCTTCTACACAATGTAAGAATGCCTGTCTCTTTATGTGGTCTGAAGACAATTGAGACCTGTGGAACCTCCCCCTTGGGGGAAGCCCCTTGAATTCCAGAAGATAACCTTGGGAGACTATTTCTAGTGCCCAAGGATCCAGAACATCTCTTGCCCAAGCCTGAGCGAAGAGAGAGAGTCTGCCCCCCACCAGATCCGGTCCCGGATCGGGGGCCAACATTTCATGCTGTCTTGGTAGCAGTGGCAGGTTTCTTGGCCTGCTTTCCCTTGTTCCAGCCTTGCATTGGTCTCCAGGCTGGCTTGGCTTGAGAAGTATTACCCTCTTGCTTAGAGGACGTAGCACTTGGGGCTGGTCCGTTTCTACGAAAGGGACGAAAATTAGGTTTATTTTTGGCCTTGAAAGACCTATCCTGAGGAAGGGCGTGGCCCTTACCCCCAGTGATATCAGAGATAATCTCTTTCAAGTCAGGGCCAAACAGCGTTTTCCCCTTGAAAGGAATGTTAAGCAATTTGTTCTTGGAAGACGCATCCGCTGACCAAGATTTCAACCAAAGCGCTCTGCGCGCCACAATAGCAAACCCAGAATTTTTCGCCGCTAATCTAGCCAATTGCAAAGTGGCGTCTAGGGTGAAAGAATTAGCCAATTTGAGAGCACGGATTCTGTCCATAATCTCCTCATAAGGAGGAGAATCACTATCGATCGCCTTTTCTAGCTCATCGAACCAGAAACACGCGGCTGTAGTGACAGGGACAATGCATGAAATTGGTTGTAGAAGGTAACCTTGCTGAACAAACATCTTTTTAAGCAAACCTTCTAATTTTTTATCCATAGGATCTTTGAAAGCACAACTATCTTCTATGGGTATAGTGGTGCGTTTGTTTAAAGTAGAAACCGCTCCCTCGACCTTGGGGACTGTCTGCCATAAGTCCTTTCTGGGGTCGACCATAGGAAACAATTTTTTAAATATGGGGGGAGGGACGAAAGGTATACCGGGCCTTTCCCATTCTTTGTTTACAATGTCCGCCACCCGCTTGGGTATAGGAAAAGCTTCTGGGGGCCCCGGGACCTCTAGGAACTTGTCCATTTTACATAGTTTCTCTGGGATGATCAAATTCTCACAATCATCCAGAGTGGATAACACCTCCTTAAGCAGAGCGCGGAGATGTTCCAACTTAAATTTAAATGTAATCACATCGGGTTCAGCTTGTTGAGAAATCTTCCCTGAATCTGAAATTTCTCCCTCAGACAAAACCTCCCTGGCCCCCTCAGACTGGTGTAGGGGCATTTCAGAACCATTATCATCAGCGTCCTCATGCTCTTCAGTATCTAAAACAGAGCAGTCGCGCTTACGCTGATAAGTGGGCATTTTGGCTAAAATGTTTTTGATAGAATTATCCATTACAGCCGTTAATTGTTGCATAGTAAGGAGTATTGGCGCGCTAGATGTACTAGGGGCCTCCTGAGTGGGCAAGACTGGTGTAGACGAAGGAGGGAATGATGCAGTACCATGCTTACTCCCCTCACTTGAGGAATCATCTTGGGCATCATTTTCTGTGTCACATAAATCACATCTATTTAAATGAGAAGGAACCTTGGCTTCCCCACATTCAGAACACAGTCTATCTGGTAGTTCAGACATGTTAAACAGGCATAAACTTGATAACAAAGTACAAAAAACGTTTTAAAATAAAACCGTTACTGTCACTTTAAATTTTAAACTGAACACACTTTATTACTGCAATTGCGAAAAAATATGAAGGAATTGTTCAAAATTCACCAAAATTTCACCACAGTGTCTTAAAGCCTTAAAAGTATTGCACACCAAATTTGGAAGCTTTAACCCTTAAAATATGGTATCTGCTTTGCTGAGACCCAACCAAGCCCAAAGGGGAATACGATACCAAATGACGCCTTCAGAAAGTCTTTTCTATGTATCAGAGCTCCTCACACATGCGACTGCATGTCATGCTTCTCAAAAACAAGTGCGCAATACCGGCGCGAAAATGAGGCTCTGCCTATGATTAGGGAAAGCCCCTAGAGAATAAGGTGTCCAAAACAGTGCCTTGCCGATAATATTTTACAAAATACCCAGATTAAATGATTCCTCAAGGCTAAATATGTTTATATATGAATCGATTTAGCCCAGAAATTGTCTACAGTCTTAACAAGCCCTTGTGAAGCCCTTATATACAGTCTGTAATAAAAATGGCTTACCGGATCCCATAGGGAAAATGACAGCTTCCAGCATTACATCGTCTTGTTAGAATGTGTCATACCTCAAGCAGCAAAAGTCTGCTCACTGTTCCCCCAACTGAAGTTAATTCCTCTCAACAGTCCTGTGTGGAACAGCCATCGATTTTAGTAACGGTTGCTAAAATCATTTTCCTCTTACAAACAGAAATCTTCATCTCTTTTCTGTTTCAGAGTAAATAGTACATACCAGCACTATTTTAAAATAACAAACTCTTGATTGAATAATAAAAACTACAGTTAAACACTAAAAAACTCTAAGCCATCTCCGTGGAGATGTTGCCTGTACAACGGCAAAGAGAATGACTGGGGTAGGCGGAGCCTAGGAGGGATCATGTGACCAGCTTTGCTGGGCTCTTTGCCATTTCCTGTTGGGGAAGAGAATATCCCACAAGTAAGGATGACGCCGTGGACCGGACACACCTATGTTGGAGAAATTAACCCCTATACAGTCCCAGCTACAGTCTTTGCTGTGACCTAACCAAGCCCAGAGAGGAATACGATACCAAATGACGCCTTCTAGAAACTTTTCCAACTATTTTCAGGTCCTCACACATGCATCTGCATGTCTTGCTCTCAAAAACAACTGCGCAATAATGGCGCGAAAATGAGGCTCAGCCTACAACTGGGAAGGCCCTTCCTGACTGGAAAAGGTGTCTAACATAGTGCCTGACGTTAAAAAACGTTCCCGAAGTTTATAAGTGTGAATTATCAGCATTAACATGTATAAAATGTCCAAATAAAGCAATCGATTTAGCCCATAAAAGTGTCTACCAGTTTTATAGCCCATATTAAGCCCTTTATTCTGTTGAAACTAAGAAAATGGCTTACCGGTCCCCATGAGGGGAAATGACAGCCTTCCAGCATTACACAGTCTTGTTAGAAATATGGCTAGTCATACCTTAAGCAGAAAAGTCTGCTAACTGTTTCCCCCAACTGAAGTTACTTCATCTCAACAGTCCTATGTGGAAACAGCAATCTATTTTAGTTACTGTCTGCTAAAATCATCTTCCTCTCACAAACAGAAATCTTCATCTTTTTCTGTTTCAGAGTAAATAGTACATACCAGCACTATTTTAAAATAACAAACTCTTGATAGTAGAATAAAAAAAACTACATTTAAACACCACATACTCTTAACCATCTCCATGGAGATGTTGGCAAAGAGAATGACTGGGGTGGGCGGAGCCTAGGAGGGACTATATGGCCAGCTTTGCTGGGACTCTTTGCCATTTCCTGTTGGGGAAGAGATATTCCCACAAGTAAGGATGACGCTGTGGACCGGACACACCAATGTTGGAGAAACAGTGTTTAATCGTACTGCGAGTATTTTGGCGTAAATCTTAAGATCGGTATTTAAGAGGGAGACTGGTCTGTAATTTTCTACGGATTCAGGGCTTTTACCAGGTTTTGGTATGATGGAGATGTATGCTTCTAATGTCTGTGTGGAGAAAGGACTGTCTGGTGTTATTGAATTGAAGAGGGTTAGGAGATGTGGGGCTAGGAGGTCAATGTATTTTTTATAATAATAAGTTGTATAGCCGTCTGGGCCCGAGGCCTTTCCAGTGGGGAGGTCTTTTATGGTGTTGCGGACCTCTAAAAGAGCAATAGGGCTTTTGAGAAAGGTTTGCTGGTCTTCTGTTATTATTGGAAGATTTATATCAGAAAGGAACTGGTTTATATAATTTAAGGGATCATCTAGGTTGTTTGGATAAGAGGTTGTGGGTATAGTGGCTAAGTTGTATAATCGCTCGTAGTAAGTGCGAAAAGATTCAGCGATAGCTGAGGTATCGTAATATGTTTTGTTTGCTGATTTTATCGAAAGAATGTAAGATTGGAATTGCGTTTCAGTTTGCAGGCGAAGAGCTTACTGCATTTATTATCTCCTTCATAGTAGGATTGTTTGAGTTTAAAAGCTATTTTTTTACATTCTTTATCTATGAGGTGGGCTGTTGTCTGTTTTATGGCCTGTATTTCTGTAATTAACTGTCTATCTGTAGGCTTTTTTTTAAGTTGGGTTTCTAGGTAATTTAATTTATAAAGGGAGTCGTTTAGGAATTGTCTGTGGGATTGTATACTAATGAGTTCCCCCCGTAATGTTCCTTTATGTGCTTCCCAAATGTTCTGAAATGAAGGGACCGAACTAACATTGAAATCAAAGTATTCTTTGATAGCTTTTTGTATCTTTTCACTGTATTGTGGGAGATCTAAGAGTTCATCATTAAGTTTCCAAATACGTTGAGAGGGAAGCCGAAGGCCAAGCTATTGTACATAGTACCATGGAATGGTCTGACCAGGATGATGGGGGTAATAAGTGATTGCGTGGATTTTGATAGGGTGGTGATGTCTGTTAATATATAATCTATTTGGGAATAGCGCGAGTGTGGGTAGGAAAAGAAGGTGAAGTCATCCGTCTCTGGGTGAAGAATTCTCTACACGTCATGGACAGCTAAGTCCCTAAGGCATTGCTTTATAACTGAAATAGTCCTATGTGGTGTGGATGAAGTGTGATTTGAGTTGTCCCGGTAGGGATCTAATGTGAAATTGAGGTCACCACCCATTATTAGCATACCCTTGACTACCTCTAAAAATTTTCTGGATAGAGAGGATATAAATTTATCTTGACCCGTATTCGGGGCATAGGCACTTACCAACGTAGTTGTCGTATTGTATAGTTTCCCCACTAGGATTAGGTATCTACCCTCTGTGTCTTTATAAGAGTCAAACAGTTGGAATGGTATTCCCTTTTTAATTAAAATTCCAACTCCATTGGTTTTAACTTTGTTAGAGGAGTAGTATGAGGGACCGAATTTATAAAAGAAGGTTTTTGGTTCTTGGCCCTTTAAGAAATGCGATTCCTGTAAGAAGATTAGGTCTCCTTTTTTGCTTTTAATGTCCCTGATTGCTACATTCCTTTAATGTGGATTATTTAAACCCTTGGCGTTGATTGTTAGGAAGGTCAACCTTCTGTTAGTGTGGGTGGTTCTGTTCAGGGTGTGTTATATCTGAAGATGTTATATTATATAAAAAGTGTGAAAACAGGATCTGGCCAAACAGTAGACCTATGTAACATGTGACAACCATCATATAATAGTGAGACAGGAGGCATGCACAGCATTCATCTGAGAACATAGATTGTATTAGCATGATAAAATAAATCATTACAGTTGTATAGTAACCATTGGGATAAATAACTAGGGGTAGGGGATGGTAGAAAACTATAGTAAAGATTGAAATTACATTCATTTCAATCAGAGGTCCTACAACAGTTAGGACACAGATAGTGTATTATAAAGTAACAGTGTTAACAAATATATGGAAAGCTTTGAGCATAAACCTTCAATATTAGCTATTTGGACCTTATTGGGGTCCGAGTAAAGGTAACAAGTTAACATAATCTTCAATTTAACCTATTACAGCGGTTAAAGTCTTGGTTAAGCAATGAACAGTTATCTATAAGTTTTAGGAGAAAAAACAAGTTATGCGTTGCAAACAGCAGAGGAATATTAGCACAACAGACATTTTATTGTAATGGTTAGATCTCACCAATTATGAAAGGTATACATTGTCCTTAGCCCGAATCAGTCTCTAGAAGAAGAGGGGGAAATGTTCACTTTTTCCTTTCTCTTTTTGAACGACTGCACTTTGCTCCAGGCTGTTTTCTGCAAGCTGGATAGGTGTGTATGGAGACTTGTAGCCTGGGGACCCTCCTGGGAGGAAGATGGAGGGCCTGGTGGTTTCAGCGAGATTCCCAACCCTTTAGAGAGCTTGTCCAGATCTTGGATACCTTTATAAATAAGAGTGTTTCTGTCGTGGGGTACGATTAAGCTGAAAGGAAATCCCCAGCGGTACTTGATGTGTCTGTCTTGAAGTACTGATGTGATGAATCGAGCTTCTCTACGTTTCTGGATGGTACTTTGGCATAAATCCAGATATATTTGCAAGTCATGGTCCAAATAGGATATAACGTGAGAGGATCTGGCTTTCTGCCAAATGGCTTCTCTATCAGTAAATCTGAGGAATTTAAGGATAGTGTCTCTGGGGGGAGCATTTGGAGGTGGTGGAGGACGGAGAGATCTGTGTACCCTTTCAATTTCTAATGGTGGAGCTTGCTGGTTTCTAATTAACTGCTGAAAGTTGCCTTGCAGGTAGTCCGACATGTCGGCGGGTTTGATTGACTCTGGGATTCCTCTTATGCGTAAATTGCTCCTTCTTCCCCTGTTCTCTAAGTCTTCAATTTTTTCTTCTAAAGCTTCCAATTTTGATTCATGTGTGTTGGTTTGGTTATATAGTGTACCAACCGCTTCAGTAGTAGTATCCTGTATTTCTTCTATTTCAACTATTCTTTCCCCATTTCAGACATGTCTTTTCGTAAGGTAGACAGTTCTTTGGTATTAAGGATTTAAGTGACTCAAAGTCATCTTTAGATGGGAGTTTTGCTATGTCCTGCTTAAATTGGATTATGTAATCCGGTGATGACAATGTGTCAGGAGCGGTGTGATGTTCTGGGGTATTAGGTTCTTGGGTGTCTGTGTTAGTTGCTTGAAAGAAGGAGCTAACCAGTGAGTTGTTTTGAGGCTGACTCTTAACGTTTTTATCACCTTTATTTTTATTTTTGGACGCCATGTTGCTTGACTAGTTTTCAGTAAGTGCAGCGTTCAGGATATATGTATTCCTATGACTGTGTATCTTGATCTGGGATCCTTCACATAAAATTGTGCATTAGATTTACATTGCTACCTCTTTTAATAGCTTATCCAAGGTTTTTAGTTAGTTAGGATAACATTTGTGGCTTGCAGCATGAGGTCTATGCATCAACTAATATATTTTTAAAAGGCTATAGAGGGGTTAAAACTATTTAAAAGATTGGTTAACTATAGCTATATATGGTTGTTATCTAACCCCTAACAAAATATCAGTGAACAAGTGCCCTAGCTGCATGAAATGCGTCTGTGCTGTGGGGGTGTTGCATCCCCTTTACCCTTTGTTTTATCTTTGGCTTCCGATTTTGCCTTTTATGCTTTTAAAAACGTTCTGAATAAAGTATTATATTTCTTATCCTTGGAGTGCCAGGATCCTGTTTACTTCTATTGATTTATCAAGCCTAAACAGGGGCGTGTTTCCTGTTTGCACCCAGCTGACTCTTCTGCAAGTATTAGCGCAGAAGACAGCTGTGGCTTTTCTCTCTGCTTGAGCATCCTACCTTTTGTGTGATTAGGGGAAAAAAAAAAGCGCAAGCAAAGGGCTTTAACATTCAGATACATACACACACATATATATATATATATATATATATATATATATATAGTGTATATATGTATTTGCAGTAATGTACACATATATAAAAGCCCTTTTCAGTTAAGTACATAAAAACATTTATGCAATATTAATTTTTAATAGTGTTACAGTGTATTTACTGTAATTATTTAACATTCCAATGTTCTGTACATATATCTATACCTATATATAACCATGTAATCACGTATTGCACAAAGCTTACTTCTAGCGCAGTTAACAGTTGTGATCTGGCCCTTGGTGTCTCTTAAAAACATTTTTTGCCATAAAAAAGAGATATCCTGTTAACTGCAGAAAAAAAAACTAACAACAAAAAAAAGACTACTACTGCCTTTGCAGCTGCTTCAGTACTGTCCATATCATTATTTTGACCTCCATGTAAGGTTGCCAAACGGATCCTCCACCCACACAGGAATGAAATGTGTTTGCTGCTCCTACATTCAGTAACTGTGTGCTTCCACTGCTGATACTATACAACCCTGTCCATGTAAAGGATCAGGAAAGTACGAATAACTGTCCATAAGGTTCAAAATAAGGATATGGAGGGACACTGGAGCAGATGTAAGGGCAACAAAATGCTTAAAGGGACATAATACTCATATGCTAAATCACTTGAAAACTTAAATTATGCTTACCTGATAATTTTCTTTTCTTCAGATGTAAAGAGTCCACAGATGCATTCATTACTGGGAACTTAGAACCTGGCCACCAGGAGGAGGGAAAGACACCCCAGCCAAAGGATTAAATACTCCTCCCACTTCCCTCATCCCCCAGTCATTCTGCCGAGGAACAAGGAACAGTAGACAAAACTTCAGGGTGAAAAGGTGCCAGAAGAACAAAAATAACAGATGGCCCACAGAAAAAAATACGGGCGGGGAGCTGTGAACTCTTTCCATCTGAAGAAAAGAAAATTATCAGGTAAGCATAATTTAAGTTTTTCTTCATAAATGGAAAGGAGTCCACAGCTGCATTCATTACTTTTGGGAGAACAATACCCAAGCTATAGAGGACACTGAATGCAAAAACGGAGGGTACAAGAGGTGGCCCATTCTGAGGGCACCTGCCCTGAAACCCCTACCCAACAAAATCCCGCTTCGTCCGAAGCCGAGAGCAACTTTGAAAAAAAAGGAAAAGGCCCAAGGACACTGACCCGCAGAGTCCACAGCCTTGCTAGAGACCACAGGAACTAGACTTGACTGAGTCAACAGCCTCCAAGAGACACCGTCCTCAGCAGTCGGTCTCCAAACACACCTCTTACTAAAGAAAGGGAACAAACTACCGTATTCTTCCACAAAGAAGAAAAGGCACAGAGAAAACATGATTGTACTTGTAAAGCGCGGCTAATCCCCCTTAAGGGACTCAAGGCGCTGCTCATTTTATCAACCCCGAAAGGAGGAAAGGCTGAGTAGACCTCGCCGGGGATCGAACTTGCAACCCTCGGTTTGCTACATTTGCAGAGTAGCCACAGTTTATTAGTATGCCGAGCTAGCTTCCAGCTAGCATAATGAGCTCCAGAAAAAAAAAAACTAAAAAGGGCACGAGTCCTAAATAAAAACACAGAGCAAAAGCCTGAGAAACCGGGTCAGGCTAACAGAGACCCAACCAGTCTCATAGAAACAAGGGGAGGCAACGCCCAGATCCCAGAAATACAGAAACCACGGGATAAATCCGGGGAGTCTGAAACAGAGAGAGGATCTTCCCCTAACACAGTGCAACCGCACTCTAGAAAGCAACTGAAGATGAAGGTCCCCAAGTCGCAAAAAGGTATCTCAGAATACCGAAATATTCAGAACGAAATCTCGTGCAGCAAGCTCAGATAGGTCTGATGAACAACACCTGAAGCAAAAACACTGCACACTGCAGTCATCTAAAAATGACCCTGAAACTTAAATACTTGCAGGGCAAGTAGAAAGCAACTGAAGATATGATCCTTCAGATTGCTAAGCATCCACTAACCAGCGGATAACATCGCAGGCTAAGAGCCGCCAGTCCTTCCCACAAATCTTGAATGTGGAGAAAGGAGAAACCTCAAAAAGGCTACTGTACCTCGAATGCTCTGAGGACGAAATAGCAGAGCAACAGATCTCAGATCCTGCTCCAACACCAGCCCAGCCCAAGCGACAGACATGTCTGATAGACAGGGGGACAGAGGACCCCAATCACAAGCCCCCAGGGAATGGAAGAAAAAAGGGGGAACTCACCCACCCCAACAAAGCTCGGGTGCCAACCCAATTTGCTCCTCCAAAATAAGGCACTCCCAAGGAGAACCCCCTAGGACCTGGAACAGAGAAAAGTGCAATAAATCCGTAGGAGGACCTGTCACAACTCTCTTAGACAGTCTCTACGTAGAGAGACCAATTTCCAGCAGGTGGAACAGAGCCCACAGAGCAGCAGATGCTGCACCTTACAGAAATAAGCCACCTGAACCAAGCTCCTACACACAGGGCAGGACAAGGACCCTCCAGAGAGAGGAAACCCCAACTCATAAGGAAGATAACATATCCCCTCCAAAAGGAAGGGCACAGATAAGAACAGCATACACGTCCACAAGACATGAAGCCATAGTATGATCAAAACACGGACCGAATGAAAAATCATCCAGACACCACTATTGACCCAACAGAGAAAACAACTCCCCATAGAGGAGCACACTCCGTCCGAAGGACAAGTCAGGCCTTAAAGTTTATAACCAGTACCCGAAGGTGGATGAGAACTCTAGCCTACCTGCTTGCAAGCCCAATGCGCTAGCCCCTATGTCGCAACATAGGGTCCCTGGAAAAAACTAGCTCGTCCCGAACCAGTCTATCATATCATAAGTCTCCAGACATCCAAGAAGGATCCAAGACAAGAACTCCAGACCCAGGACCCAGAATCGTCATAGAATGAACGACACCCTCAGGGAACACAAGATACCCCGTCTAAAGCAATCAGACCTCACAGGGGATGAGAACCGGGAGACGGGTACAGGACCCACTCAAATGCCCAGCCCAAAGGGAAGAGAACACCCTTAGCCGGAGGTCAACACCCCCCCCCCCCCCAGCAAGCTACTAGGCCGCGACAAAGTCACGCAATTTCTCTAGAGCCCAAAGGTTCCAAGGGAAGCACAAAGGGAAATTAAAACAAGAACAGAGTCACCCGAAAGAGAGTAGAAGAAAGGCTAGTCTCCATAATGCTTTCAGATTAACGTTCCAGAGGACCACACCCAAGGGAGAAGAATGCAAAGCATCCCGAACCCAGGCAGAAAAACATCCCCCAAGCAAAAAGCTTGGAAAAAGAGACAACACCTCCCTATCGCCCCTAATATGGAGACGACTAACTCCCGAAGGAAGACAGAGCCTCACGGCCTTCACTTCCTAATTAAGCGGCCAAAGCCGCCACAAAAACCGGACGAATTCCAGAAAGTCTCAACCCAAAGAAAGAGAACCTCTAAAAGGAATAAGTCCTAAAAAGACACTTCCAAAGAGACCATGAAAGGCAAAACCGTAAGAACGGCGATATGAAGGACCTAAATCCTCCAAGCCTCCAACACACAACGGGAAGGAACACTCTAGTTCCTGAAAAATTCGGAAACGACTGAGCATGTTGCTGCAGATCTCAACGGAGTCCCGGCCCACTAGATTGAATGGCGAATGAGGACTGAACCAATCCCCCATGCCCCTAAGCAACCACAGACCCTCAAGTCCTCTCAGGATGCTAGTTGAAGCTTGTAAAACAAGACAATCACACAATCATATTGTGATCACTGGGTGCCCTTATCGGACCAACCAGACATAAAAAGGTGCCACGTGTCTGAACTAGGCCTCAAAGACAGAAGAATTTGTACCCAGTCAGGACTAGCCTGAAACCAAGGGCATGTATCACGAGGTCAGAAAAACAACACGGTAAACAGTGCAGTCCATGCAAAAGCGCGCCCGACCGAAAAGGATGCGTCACTAAACATAGGCCGTTATGTTCTAAAATAGCCATGAGCCGACGCAACACTACACAGTAGCAGACAGAATCACATAACAAACATGATTATAAACCCCCCTGTTCAATAATCCCCCTCAGGAGATATTAAGCCTTGATTCCTAGATACAAAAAGGAGACTCACTTAGACCCTATGTTAAAGTTATCCCCGAAAGGTTGTAGCCCCTCTCGGATAAACAGTTGAAATTACAATGCATCCATGATGAAAGTAAAATAAAACGATCTTCCCGGAATCTACGCTGTGGAACAGGAAAACGAACCTTCAAGTGTGACAGATAGTAGCGTCGCCTCTGCCATGGACTTGAGAAAAAAAAAGCAGGCAGCGAAACTCGTCAACGCTGATTGCTTGTGGAGCTGTTAATATGAGTCGTGATGGTTTCGCAGAAAGACTTTAACCTGCATCTCCGGACTCTAACTTTCAACCATGCTCTCACGGAGAGGCTGACAGGACTACTTAAAACTCAAGTCCCATGCCAAAGAGTACTACGCTCCATAAGAGACTATCGAAAACTTCTGACACTTCTCTGCCAACCTCCTGGGAAGAAAGGCAAAGAATGACTGGGGATGAGGGAAGTGGGAGGAGTATTTAAGCCTTTGGCTGGGGTGTCTTTGCCTCCTCCTGGTAGCCAGGTTCTAAATTGCCAAAAGTAATGAATGCAGCTGTGGACTCTTTCCATTTATGAAGAAAAGTGATGCAGCATAACTGTAAAAAGATGACATGAATATATCACCTGAGCATCTCTTTGTAAAAAAGGAAGATATTTTACCTCACAATTTCCTCAGCTCACCAGAGTAAGTCCTGTGTAAAAAGTTATACTTCAGCTGCTGCCCAGCTGCTGGTAAAAAAAAATATGAAAAAATGAAGAAATGAACTGCAGCCAATCAGCATCAACAGTGCTGAGGTCACGTTCGGCAAGTGCTCAGAGCCAGGGCCGTGCACTTCTGCTTCAGCGATGACGTGGCGCTAGGAAACGTCACAAGTGAGGGAGCTTAGAAAAAAAGTTTGCATGCGCAAAGGGATCTGCTGCACAATAATGGAGTACTCATATATAATTCATTCATGAGACGCTTCTATTTGCATGCAATATTTCTAATACCTTTTGAGTATTAGAAATATTGCATGCAAATAGAAACGTCTCACATGATTTATATATATATATATATATATATATATATATATATGTACTCCATTATTGTGCAGCAGATCCCTTTGCGTATTTGAACGTTTATTATAAGCTCCCTCACTTGTGAAACAATTATTAAATTATTTATTACAACATTTATATAATCCCAGAGGCAGAACTTTTTTTTTTATTTTCTGCGATGAAAATTTTTTAGTTAAAATTTTTCTGCAGTGTCTCTAAGGAGCTGGTGTTGCTGTGTTTGTTGCCCTTACTCGGTGTGCATGAGGACAGGTTCATGTATAGCCTCGCTGATGTCTGCTGTACATTCCCACAGTGTCAGTCTGCCTAGGAACCTGCTCTACTGTACTGCTGGGGTCTATATGATTATTTTGGAGGGGCTGCTGCTCCATGCATATACTGCCGATATATAATTTTATATATATATATATATATATATATATATATATATATATATATATATTTATATATATTATTAAACAACATCCAGCTCAACCCTCCAAATCGATAACAGCCTGGGTGCAAGAATATGGGTGCATATACAGACAAGAGATGCACTCACAGGACTTTTTCAAAACAACAAATTTAATGTAACGTTTTCGGGGTTCACAACCCCTTCATCAGCATACAACAATGCAAAACTCTAATGCCTTTATAGTGTGTAAAAGCAAACACAAACCTAGTGCTCTCCAAAAGTGCGCCAATATATAAATATTTACACACACACATACATACAGTATATTATTATTATTTTTTTTATTACAACCTCAGAGTTGATTCCAGTAAAGAGATCTTAAAGAAAAACAAACAAAAAAAACACTGAAAGAACAAATATAATAAACACCCATTTAAAAAAAAAAAAAAATCTGTTATACATAACAAAGGCTGATGCTTTTCCCAAATGAGTTAAAGGGATATTCACAGTATTCTGAAAAGGGCTTGGTAAGGGTCCACAACCCCATTTTTCCAATACTGTGCATATCCAATTAAAGGGACACTGAACCCAATTTTTTTCTTTCGTAATACAGACAGAGCATGCAATTTTAAGCTACTTTCTAATTTACTCCTATTATCAATTTTTCTTCGTTCTCTTGCTCTCTTTATTTGAAAAAAGGCATCTAAGCTTTTTTTATTAGTTTAGAACTCTGGACAGCACTTTTTTTTATTGGTGGACGAATGTATCCACCTTGTGAGCAAGAACAACCCAGGTAGCTTACTAAAAAACAGAATTTATGCTTACCTGATAAATTACTTTCTCCAACGGTGTGTCCGGTCCACGGCGTCATCCATTACTTGTGGGAAATATTCTCCCCCACAGGGAAAGGCAAGGAGAGCACACAGCAAGAGCTGTCCATATAGCTCCCCCTCTGGCTCCGCCCCCCAGTCATTCGACCGACGGTTAGGAGAAAAAGGAGAAACTATAGGGTGCCGTGGTGACTGTAGTGTATAAAGAAAAAAATTTTCAACCTAATTAGGAAACCAGGGCGGGCCGTGGACCGGACACACCGTTGGAGAAAGTAATTTATCAGGTAAGCATCAATTCTGTTTTCTCCAACATTGGTGTGTCCGGTCCACGGCGTCATCCATTACTTGTGGGAACCAATACCAAAGCTTTAGGACACAGATGAAGGGAGGGAGCAAATCAGGTTACCTAAATGGAAGGCACCACGGCTTGCAAAACCTTTCTCCCAAAAATAGCCTCCGAAGAAGCATAAGTATCAAATTTGTAGAATTTTGCAAAAGTGTGCAGAGAGGACCAAGTCGCTGCCTTACATATCTGATCAACAGAAGCCTCGTTCTTGTAGGCCCAAGTGGAAGCCAGAGCCCTAGTAAAGTGAGCTGTGATTCGGTCAGGAGGTTGCCGTCCGGCAGTCTCATAAGCCAATCGGATAATGCTTTTCAGCCAGAAAGAGAGAGAGGTAGCAGTAGCTTTTTGACCTCTCCTCTTACCAGAGTAAACGACAAACAAAGATGAGGTTTGTCTAAAATCTTTTGTTGCTTCTAAGTAGAACTTTAAAGCACGAAGAACATCTAAATTGTGTAATAAACGTTCCTTCTTTGAAACTGGATTCGGACACAGAGAAGGAACAACTATTTCCTGGTTAATATTCTTGTTGGAAACAACTTTTGGAAGAAAACCAGGCTTAGTACGCAAAACAACCTTATCTGAATGGAAAACCAGATAGGGTGGATTACATTGCAAAGCAGATAATTCAGAAACTCTTCTAGCAGAAGAAATAGCAACCAAAAACAGAACTTTCCAAGATAATAACTTAATATCTATGGAATGTAAAGGTTCAAATGGAACCCCTTGAAGAACTGAAAGAACTAAATTTAGACTCCAAGGAGGAGTCATGTGTCTGTAAACAGGCTTGATTCTAACCAAAGCCTGAACAAAAGCTTGTACATCTGGCACAGCTGCCAGTCGTTTGTGTAACAAGACAGATAAAGCAGAAATCTGTCCTTTTAGAGAACTAGCTGACAACCCTTTATCCAAACCTTCTTGGAGAAAGGAGAGAATCTTTGGAATTTTAATCTTACTCCAGGAGAATCCCTTGGATTCACACCAGCAGATATATTTTTTCCATATTTTATGGTAAATCTTTCTAGTCACAGGTTTTCTGGCTTGGACCAGAGTATCTATCACAGAATTCGAAAACCCACGCTTGGATAAAAACATAATTTATGCTTACCTGATAAATTCCTTTCTTCTGTAGTGTGATCAGTCCACGGGTCATCATTACTTCTGGGATATTACTCCTCCCCAACAGGAAGTGCAAGAGGATTCACCCAGCAGAGCTGCATATAGCTCCTCCCCTCTACGTCACTCCCAGTCATTCGACCAAGGACCAACGAGAAAGGAAAAGCCAAGGGTGAAGTGGTGACTGGAGTATAAATTAAAAAATATTTACCTGCCTTAAAAACAGGGCGGGCCGTGGACTGATCACACTACAGAAGAAAGGAATTTATCAGGTAAGCATAAATTATGTTTTCTTCTGTTAAGTGTGATCAGTCCACGGGTCATCATTACTTCTGGGATACCAATACCAAAGCAAAAGTACACGGATGACGGGAGGGATAGGCAGGCTCTTTATACAGAAGGAACCACTGCCTGAAGAGCCTTTCTCCCAAAAATAGCCTCCGATGAAGCAAAAGTGTCAAATTTGTAAAATTTGGAAAAAGTATGAAGCGAAGACCAAGTTGCAGCCTTGCAAATCTGTTCAACAGAGGCCTCATTCTTGAAGGCCCAAGTGGAAGCCACAGCTCTAGTAGAATGAGCTGTAATTCTTTCAGGAGGCTGCTGTCCAGCAGTCTCATAAGCTAAACGAATTATGCTACGAAGCCAAAAAGAAAGAGAGGTAGCGGAAGCTTTTTGACCTCTCCTCTGCCCAGAGTAAATGACAAACAGAGAAGACGTTTGTCGAAATTCCTTAGTTGCCTGTAAGTAAAATTTTAGAGCACGGACTACATCCAGGTTGTGCAGTAGACGTTCCTTCTTTGAAGAAGGATTTGGGCATAAAGAAGGAACAACAATCTCTTGATTGATATTCCTGTTAGTAACTACCTTAGGTAAGAACCCAGGTTTAGTACGCAGGACTACCTTATCCGAATGAAAAATCAAATAAGGAGAATCACAATGTAAGGCTGATAATTCAGAGACTCTTCGAGCCGAGGAAATAGCCATTAAAAATAGAACTTTCCAAGATAACAACTTTATATCAATGGAATGAAGGGGTTCAAACGGAACGCCCTGTAAAACATTAAGAACAAGGTTTAAACTCCATGGTGGAGCAACAGTTTTAAACACAGGCTTAATCCTGGCCAAAGCCTGACAAAAAGCCTGGACGTCAGGAACTTCTGACAGACGTTTGTGTAACAGAATGGACAGAGCTGAGATCTGTCCCTTTAAAGAACTAGCAGATAAACCCTTTTCTAAACCTTCTTGTAGAAAAGACAATATCCTAGGAATCCTAACCTTACTCCAAGAGTAACCTTTGGATTCACACCAATATAGGTATTTACGCCATATCTTATGGTAAATCTTTCTGGTAACAGGTTTCCTAGCCTGTATTAAGGTATCAATAACTGACTCAGAAAACCCACGTCTTGATAAAATCAAGCGTTCAATTTCCAAGCAGTCAGCTTCAGAGAAGTTAGATTTTGATGTTTGAAGGGACCCTGTATCAGAAGGTCCTGTTTCAGAGGTAGAGACCAAGGTGGACAGGATGACATGTCCACCAGGTCTGCATACCAAGTCCTGCGTGGCCACGCAGGTGCTATTAGAATCACTGATGCTCTCTCTTGTTTGATTCTGGCAATCAATCGAGGAAGCAACGGGAGGGGTGGAAACACGTAAGCCATCCTGAAGTCCCAAGGTGCTGTCAGAGCATCTATCAGGACTGCTCCTGGATCCCTGGATCTGGACCAGTAACGAGGAAGCTTGGCGTTCTGTCAAGACGCCATGAGATCTATCTCTGGTTTGCCCCAACGTCGAAGTATTTGGGCAAAGACCTCCGGATGAAGTTCCCACTCCCCCGGATGAAAAGTCTGACGACTTAAGAAATCCGCCTCCCAGTTCTCCACTCCCGGGATGTGGATTGCTGACAGGTGGCAAGAGTGAGACTCTGCCCAGCGAATTATCTTTGATACTTCCATCATAGCTAGGGAGCTTCTTGTCCCTCCCTGATGGTTGATGTAAGCTACAGTCGTGATGTTGTCCGACTGAAACCTGATGAACCCCCGAGTTGTCAACTGGGGCCAAGCCAGGAGGGCATTGAGAACTGCTCTCAATTCCAGAATGTTTATTGGCAGGAGACTCTCCTCCTGACTCCATTGTCCCTGAGCCTTCAGAGAATTCCAGACGGCACCCCAACCTAGAAGGCTGGCGTCTGTTGTTACAATTGTCCAGTCTGGTCTGCTGAATGGCATCCCCCTGGACAGATGTGGCCGAGAAAGCCACCATAGAAGAGAATTTCTTGTCTCTTGATCCAGATTCAGAGAAGGGGATAAGACTGAGTAATCCCCATTCCACTGACTTAGCATGCACAGTTGCAGTGGTCTGAGGTGTAAGCGTGCAAAGGGTACTATGTCCATTGCCGCTACCATTAAGCCGATTACCTCCATGCATTGAGCCACTGACGGGTGTTGAATGGAATGAAGGGTGCGGCAAGCACTTTGAAGTCTTGTTAGCCTGTCCTCTGTCAGGTAAATCTTCATTTCTACAGAATCTATAAGAGTCCCCAGGAAGGGAACTCTTGTGAGTGGAACGAGTGAACTTTTCTTTTCGTTCACCTTCCATCCATGTGACCTTAGAAATGCCAGCACTAACTCTGTATGAGACTTGGCAGTTTGAAAGCTTGAAGCTTGTATCAGAATGTCGTCTAGGTATGGAGCTACCGAGATTCCCCGCGGTCTTAGTACCGCCAGAAGAGCACCCAGAACCTTTGTGAAGATTCTTGGAGCTGTAGCCAATCCGAATGGAAGAGCCACAAACTGGTAATGCCTGTCTAGGAAGGCAAACCTTAGGTACCGATAATGATCTTTGTGAATCGGTATGTGAAGGTAAGCATCTTTTAAATCTACAGTGGTCATGTACTGACCTTCTTGGATCATAGGTAAAATTGTCTGAATAGTCTCCATCTTGAACGATGGAACTCTTAGGATTTTGTTTAGGATCTTTAAGTCCAGGATTGGTCTGAAAGTTCCCTCTTTTTTGGGAACCACAAACAGATTTGAGTAAAACCCCTGTCCCTGTTCTGATCGTGGAACTGGATGGATTACTCCCATTAACAAGAGCTCTTGTACGCAGCGTAGAAACGCCTCTTTCTTTGTCTGGATTGTTGACAATCTTGACAGATGAAATCTCTCTCTTGGAGGAGAGTATTTGAAGTCCAGAAGGTATCCCTGAGATATAATCTCTAGCGCCCAGGGATCCTGAACATCTCTTGCCCAAGCCTGGGCGAAGAGAGAAAGTCTGCCCCCCACTAGATCCGATCCCGGATCGGGGGCCCTCAATTCATGCTGTTTTAGGGGCAGCAGCAGGTTTCCTAGTCTGCTTGCCCTTGTTCCAGGACTGGTTAGGTTTCCAGCCTTGTCTGTAGCGAGCAACAGCTCCTTCCTGTTTTGGTGCAGAGGAAGTTGATGCTGCTCCTGCTTTGAAATTACGAAAGGAACGAAAATTAGACTGTCTAGTCTTGGCTTTGGCTTTGTCCTGAGGCAGGGCATGGCCTTTACCTCCTGTAATGTCAGCGATAATCTCTTTCAACCCGGGCCCGAATAAGGTCTGCCCTTTGAAAGGTATATTAAGCAATTTAGACTTAGAAGTAACATCAGCTGACCAGGATTTTAGCCACAGCGCCCTGCGTGCCTGAATGGCGAATCCTGAATTCTTCGCCGTAAGTTTAGTAAGATGTACTACGGCCTCCGAAATGAATGAATTAGCTAGTTTAAGGACTCTAAGCCTGTCCGTAATGTCGTCCAGAGTAGCTGAACCAATGTTCTCTTCCAGAGACTCAATCCAGAATGCCGCTGCAGCCGTGATCGGCGCAATACATGCAAGGGGTTGCAATATAAAACCTTGTTGAACAAACATTTTCTTAAGGTAACCCTCTAACTTTTTATCCATTGGATCTGAAAAAGCACAGCTATCCTCCACCGGGATAGTGGTACGCTTAGCTAAGGTAGAAACTGCTCCCTCCACCTTAGGGACCGTTTGCCATAAGTCCCTTGTGGTGGCGTCTATTGGAAACATTTTTCTAAATATCGGAGGGGGTGAGAACGGCACACCGGGTCTATCCCACTCCTTAGTAACAATTTCAGTAAGTCTCTTAGGTATAGGAAAAACCTCAGTACTCGTCGGTACCGCAAAATATTTATCCAACCTACACATTTTCTCTGGTATTGCAACTGTGTTACAATCATTCAGAGCCGCTAACACCTCCCCTAGTAATACACGGAGGTTTTCCAGTTTAAATTTAAAATTTGAAATATCTGAATCCAGTCTGTTTGGATCAGAACCGTCACCCACAGAATGAAGTTCTCCGTCCTCATGTTCTGCCACCTGTGACGCAGTGTCTGACATGGCCCTAATATTATCAGCGCACTCTGTTCTCACCCCAGAGTGATCACGCTTACCTCTTAGTTCTGGTAATTTAGCCAAAACCTCAGTCATAACAGTAGCCATATCCTGTAATGTGATTTGTAATGGCCGCCCAGATGTACTCGGCGCTACAATATCACGCACCTCCCTCTGAGCGGGAGATGTAGGTACTGACACGTGAGGCGAGTTAGTCGGCATAACTCTCCCCTCGTTGTTTGGTGAAATTTGTTCAATTTGTACAGATTGATTTTTATTTAAAGTAGCATCAATACAGTTAGTACATAAATTTCTATTGGGCTCCACTTTGGCATTGCAACAAATGACACAGGTATCATCCTCTGAATCAGACATGTTTAACACACTAGCAAATAAACTTGCAACTTGGAAACACAATTCAATTAGAATAATATTAAAACGTACTGTGCCTTTAAGAAGCACAGAAGATCTATGACAGTTGAAAATTAATAAATTGAAACAGTTATAGCCTCAATCCTTGTAAACAACACAACTTTAGCAAAGGTTTAATCCCATTAGCAAAGATAACAAATTCTGAAAGCAGGAAACAAATTACAGAATAAACGTTTTTTATCTCAGTCAAACTATAATTCTCACAGCTCTGCTGAGAGAAATTACCTCCCTCAAAATAAGTTTTGAAGACCCCTGAGCTCTGTAGAGATGAACCGGATCATGCAGGGAATACAATGAGTTGCTGACTGAAATATTTGATGCATAGTAAAAGCGCCAAAAAACGGCCCCTCCCCCTCACACACAGCAGTGAGGGAGAACAGAAACTGTCAGAAAACAGATTAAGCAACTGCCAAGTGGAAAAATAGTGCCCAAACATTTATTCACTCAGTACCTCAGCAAATGAAAACGATTTTACATTCCAGCAAAAACGTTAAACATAATCTCTAGTTATTAAACAGCTTTATGTATTTCTTACAGTGTAATTCTAGTGAAGTACCATTCCCCAGAATACTGAAGTGTAAAGTATACATACATGACATTATATCGGTATGGCAGGATTTTCTCATCAATTCCATTGTCAGAAAATAAAAACTGCTACATACCTCTATGCAGATTCATCTGCCCGCTGTCCCCTGATCTGAAGTTTACCTCTCCTCAGATGGCCGAGAAACAGCAATATGATCTTAACTACTCCGGCTAAAATCATAACAAAAACTCTGGTAGATTCTTCTTCAAACTCTGCCAGAGAGATAATAACACACTCCGGTGCTATTTTAAAATAACAAACTTTTGATTGAAGATATAAAACTAAGTATAATCACCATAGTCCTCTCACACATCCTATCTAGTCGTTGGGTGCAAGAGAATGACTGGGAGTGACGTAGAGGGGAGGAGCTATATGCAGCTCTGCTGGGTGAATCCTCTTGCACTTCCTGTTGGGGAGGAGTAATATCCCAGAAGTAATGATGACCCGTGGACTGATCACACTTAACAGAAGAAATCAAGCGTTCAATTTCCAAGCAGTCAGCTGCAGAGAAACTAGATTTGTATGTTCGAATGGACCTTGTACTAGAAGATCCTGTATCAAAGGTAGCTTCCATGGTGGAGCCGATGACATATTCACCAGGTCTGCATACCAAGTCCTGCGTGGCCACGCAGGAGCTATCAGAATCACCGAGGCCTTCTCCTGTTTGATCCTGGCTATGAGCCTGGGAAGGAGAGGAAACGGTGGAAACACATACGCTAGGTTGAACGACCAAGGCGCCACTAATGCATCCACTAGAGTCGCCTTGGGATCCCTGGATCTGGACCCGTAGCAAGGAATCTTGAAGTTCTGACGGGACGCCATTAGATCCATGTCTGGAATGCCCCATAATTGGGTTAACTGAGCAAAGACCTCCGGGTTCTCTGCCCATTGGATAATCTTGGTTGCTTCCTTCATCGCTAGGGAACTCTTTGTTCCCCCCTGATGATTGATGTACGCAACAGTCGTTATGTTGTCCGACTGAAATCTTATGAACCTGGCTTCTGCTAGCTGAGGCCAAGCCAGGAGCGCATAGAATATTGCTCTTAGTTCCAAAATGTTTATCGGGAGAGGCTGGCGTCGGTCGTGACGATGACCCACTCCGGTCTGCGGAAACTCATTCCCTGAGACAGGTGATCCTGGGTCAACCACCAGAGAAGTGAGTCCCTGGTTACCTGATCTACTTGAATTTGGGGAGACAAGTCTGTATAGTCCCCATTCCACTGATTGAGCATGCACAGCTGTAATGGTCTTAGATGAATTCGAGCAAAAGGAACCACGTCCATTGCTGCGACCATTAGTCCTATTACATCCATGCACTGAGCTATGGAGGGTTGAGGAATAGAATGAAGAACTCGACAAACGTTTAGAAGCTTTAGCTTTCTGACTTCTGTCAGGAAGATCTTCATTTCCACAGAATCTATTATTGTTCCCAGAAAAGGAACCCATGTGGACGGTGACAGTGAACTCTTTTCTATGTTCACCTTCCACCCGTGAGATCTGAGAAAAGCCAACACAATGTCTGTGTGGGCCCTTGCTTTGGAAAGAGACGACGCTTGGATTAGGATGTCGTCTAGATAAGGTGCTACAGCGATGCCCCTCGGCCTTAGGACCGCTAGAAGGGACCCTAGCACCTTTGTGAAAATTCTGGGAGCGGTGGCTAAACCGAATGGAAGAGCCACGAACTGGTAATGTTTGTCCAGAAAGGCGAACCTCAGGAACTGATGATGAGTTTTGTGGATTGGAATATGCAGATACGCATCCTTTAGATCCACGGTAGTCAAATATTGACCCTGCTGGATTGTCGGCAAGATTGTCCGAATGGTTTCCATTTTGAAGGATGGAACACTGAGGAACTTGTTTAATATCTTTAAATCCAGAATTGGCCTGAAAGTTCCCTCTTTTTTGGGAACCACAAACAGGTTTGAGTAAAAACCTAGACCTTGTTCCCCGGAGGGGACTGGGTTTATCACTCCCATCTTTGATAGGTCTCTTACACAATGTAACAATGCCTGTTTCTTTATCTGGTCTGAAGATAAGCGAGACAGGTGGAACCTTCCCCTTGGAGGAAGTCCCTTGAACTCTAGCAGGTATCCCTTGGAGACTATCTCTAGTGCCCAGGGATCCGGAACATATCTTGCCCAAGCCTGAGCGAAGAGAGATAGTCTGCCCCCTACCAGATCCGGTCCCGGATCGGGGCTACCCCTTCATGCTGTCTTGGTAGCAGCAGCAGGTTTCTTGGTCTGTTTACCCTTGTTCCAGCCTTGCATGGGCTTCCAAGCGGGTTTGGGCTGGGCCGCGTTACCTTCTTGTCTAGCGGCAGTGGAGTTATTAGCCGGTCCGTTCCTGAAATTGCTAAAGGAACGAAAATTAGACTTGTTCTTAGCCTTAAAAGGCCTATCCTGTGGGAGGGCATGGCCCTTACCCCCAGTGATGTCTGAAATAATTTCCTTCAATTCCGGCCCAAAAAGGGTCTTACCCTTGAAAGGAATATTAAGTAACTTAGTCTTGGACGACACATCTGCCGCCAATTTCGTTATTTGAAAGGCGGCATCCAATATAAAGGAATTAGCTAATTTTAATGCGTGAATTCTGTCCATGACTTCTTCATAGGAAGTCTCTTTCTGGAGCGACCTTTCTAGTTCCTCGAACCAAAAGGACGCCGCTGAAGTGACAGTAATAACACACGTAGCTGGTTGAAGGATGAACCCTTGCTGAACAAAAAATCTTTTTAAGCAATCCTTCCAATTTTTTATCCATAGGATCTTTGAAAGCGCAGCTGTCCTCTATAGGAATAGTGGTGTGCTTCTCTAGTGTTGAAACAGCTCCCTCAACCTTCGGGACCGTCTGCCATGCGTCCCTTCTAGGGTCTACTATGGGAAACATTTTCTTAAATATAGGAGGTGGGGCAAAGGGTACACCTGGCTTCTCCCACTCCTTTTCCACTATGTTCGCTACCCTTTTGGGTATTGGAAAAGCGTTGTCGTGCACTGGGACCTCTAAAAATTTGTCCAAATTGCACAACTTCTCTGGTACTACCATAGAATCACAGTCATCCAGAGTAGCCAATACCTCCTTTAGCAAAGCGCGGAGATGTTCTAGCTTAAACTTAAATGCTACTATATCAGGTTCTGCCTGTTGAGAAATTTTTCCCGAGTCTGAAATTTCACCCTCAGACAGCCCTTCCCTCACAGCCAATTCCGATTGATGTGAGGGTAAAATAGATAAAGCATCGTCAGCGTCTGATTGTTCATCCCTTTTATCTGTATTTAAAGCTGAACAATCACGCTTTCTCTGAAATGCTGGCAGTTTGGATACAAGATTTGCTATAGAATTATCCACTACTCCTGTTAATTGTTGCATAGAAATAAGCACTGGCGCGCTAGGTGTCACCTGCGCGGGCAAAGCTGGTGTAGACACAGAAGGAGAGGATGTAGAACTATCCCCACTACCTTCATTAGATAAATCATCTTGGGCAACATTATGAAATGTAACAGAGCTGTCCTCATTTTGTTTGGACGCTATGGCACAATTATCACAAACACTCGAAGGGGGAACCACATTTGTCTCTACACACACAGAACATAGGTTATCTGATGGCACAGACATGTTAAACAGATTTAGGCAGGCAAACAATGCAATAAAAACGATTTTAAACAAAAACGTTACTGTCTCTTTAAATAATAAAATGACACACTTTATTTCTGAATGTTCAAAAAACTATGAAGGCAATATCCGATTTTTCTGAAATTTGGACCCCAGTGTCTTAATGCTTAGAAAGTATTGCACAGCAAATATGGAGACTCTAGCTCTTAAAACAAGCAAACCGGAGCTAATTGTTGGATTTAACCGTTTTTATACACCACAATCCCTGCTTACAGCATTGCTGCAGCTTTTACCTTTCTTAGGGGTCAATCATCCACAGAAATAAGCCTTCTGCAGTCACTTTCTGAGCCACAGGACCCTCTCACATGGAACTGCATGCACTGCCTTGAAATTAACTGAAGTGCCAAAATGAGGCCTCCTCCCTCAGTACACTAGAGTGAAGGGGCCTTCCTGATTAGATTTAGGTGTCTAAAGCAAGCCAGATCAATAAAAAACGTCCCCAAGTGTATATGAGCTTATAAAACATTTCAATTGCCATCATATTGTAATAAAAAACAATCGATTTGGCCCCTGACAGTGTCTACCAGCATAAAAATCAAAAAGGGGAAGCCTGTTATCTTTTTTGCTGAGGTGAAAGAAAAATGGCTTACCGTTTTCCCTGAGGGGAAAAATGACTGTCATCTAGCATTAGCCTGTGTTGTTAGAAGGAGACTAGTCATACCTGAAGCAGATAAGTCTGCAAACTGTTACCCCCAACTGAAGTTCTCTGGTTTCAACAGTCCTGCGTGGTAACAGAAATGGATTTTAGTTACTTGTGCTAAAATCATAGCCCTCTTAAACAGAAATCGTCATCACTTTTCTGTTGTAGAGTAAATAGTACAAGCCAGCACTATTTTAAAATAACAAACTCTTGATAGAAGAATAAAAAACTACAACTAACACCACAAACTCCTCACCATCCCCGTGGAGATGCTACTTGTTCAGAGCGGCAAGGAGAATGACTGGGGGGCGGAGCCAGAGGGGGAGCTATATGGACAGCTCTTGCTGTGTGCTCTCCTTGCCTTTCCCTGTGGGGGAGAATATTTCCCACAAGTAATGGATGACGCCGTGGACCGGACACACCAATGTTGGAGAAATGGGCATCTAAACTTACTAAGAGAATGAAGAAAATTTGATAATAGGAGTAAATTAGAAAGTTGCTTAAAATGTCATGCTCTATCTGAATCACGAAAGAAAAAATTTGGATTCAGTGTCCCTTTAACTTATTTGGTAAAGTTTCAGCTTCTGTGATCTCTACACACACACACACACTATATATATATATATATATATATATATATATATATATATATATATACACACACACACCATATATATATATATACACACATATATACACACACACACACTATATATATATACACACACACAAAACATATACACAGACACCATATACACACACAGCAACCATATATATAAGTAAGAAATAATGGTTAAGCACATCTAATAAAAGCATATGTTTTTAAATGCACATATTGTGGAGTGCTGCCAAAGTGACCAAAATGTATATATAATAATAAGAGCAGGTATTGGCGCACCTCAAGACACATGAGACCACAAATTATTTCACATATCATTTTTTCCTTAATGCTGCAAAAATTGCCTCCTTAATATTTCATAATTTTTTAAATTCCATCTTTATTTAAAAAAAAAAAAAAAAATTATGAAATATTAAGAAGGCAATTTTTGCAGCATTAAGGAAAAAATGGAAAAAAGTTAAAATATGTGAAATAATTTGTGGTCTCATGTGTCTTGAGGTGCGCCAATACCTGCTCTTATTATTATATACATTTTGGTCACTTTGGCAGCACTCCACAATATGTGCATTTAAAAACATATGCTTTTATTAGATGTGCTTAACCATTATTTCTTACTGATTTATCACTGGGGAAACTGACCAAAGCCCTTTTGGTTTAAAGCACTCCACCCAGTTCATGTGTGTTCCAGACACAGATATTTAACTTTGTGTATATAAAGCCAGAAAACCTCATCCCATGCAGTCTGGATGGGAGGTATAGTATTGTAATGTTGGAATGTTATTTTGGTATATTAGAATTGTATTGGCTAAAAAATTAAAAAAAATTATAAAATATTAAGAAGGCAATTTTTGCAGCATTAAGGAAAAAATGGAAAAAAGTTAAAAAATATGTGAAATAATTTGTGGTCTCGTGTCTTGAGGTGCGCCAATACCTGCTCTTATTATTTATATATATATATATATATACACACATACATACATACATACATACATACACACACACATATATAAACATACACACAAACATATATACACACACTATATATAGATATATATATATATATATATATATAGATATATATATATACATATACATATAGATATATAGATATACATATACATATATATATATATACATATATATATATACATATATATATATATACATATATATATATATACACATATACACACACTATATATATATATATATATATATATATATATATATATATATATATATATATACACATACATACATACAACACATATAAACAGACACCATACACACACACACACACACACACACAACACATACAATACACACAACATATACACACACACAACATATACACAAATTTATTAAAGGGATAGTCTAGTCAAAACTAAAGTTTCATGATTCAGACAGATCATGCAATTTTAAGCAACTTTCTAATTTACTCCTATTATAAATTTTTCTTTGTTCTCTTGGTATCTTTATTTGAATGTGAGCTTAGAAGCCAGCCCATTTTTTGGTTCAGCACCTGGGTAGCGCTTGCTGATTGGGTGGCTACATTTAGACACTAATCAGAAAGTGCTACCCAGGTCTGAACCAAAAATGGGCCGGCTTCTATGCTTACATTCTTGCTTTTCAAATCAAGATACCAAGAGAATGAAGAACATTTGATAATAGGAGTAAATTAGAAAGTTGCTTAAAATTGCATGCTCTATCTGAATCATGAAAGTTTAATTTTGACTTTCCTATCCCTTTAAAGAACAACAAAAAAATCTGTCTGCTAAGTATTTTGGTTGGCTCCTATACTCCTAGAATACATTTGTTAAGCACTGACTTACCTTTTCTGCAATGTGCTGTTACCCTGTACCGCACTAATGTTCAAGAAGTGGGAGGAAATTCAAAAGAGAGAAACGTAGCAAATATTTACATTGAGATAGAACGGAACAGTGACACCCGCAGGTAGAAATTAAAAGTGCAGGCAAAAAAATAGTTTTAACTGCCACTGCCATTCTTTCTGCAGAGATTCTTCAGCTTCTGCGATAAGAACGCAGATCGCACAGTGTTCTGCCTTGGGGTATATAATTATTGTAAACATTGCAGCCTCCATGAGCAACGTGTGTGTGTGTGTGTATATATATATAAGTAGAAAAATAGAAGCACTCACTGGACGTCAGAAAATTGTGAACAAAAAATATTTATTTGTGACGTTTCGGGACCTCAAGCGTCCCTTCTTCTGACAACCTGAGAATACAAACAAACAGACTTATAAAGGCCTGTATAACCCTCCCCTAGTGCGGCCACCAATCCCTGGAGACCGTGTGCAACGGTATCAGGGGCTGTACCATAAGAAAGCCCAAATGTGAAAAATACCACTTTGGTGCAAATATGTTAATAACAAAAAAACATAATTTATGTAAGAACTTACCTGATAAATTAATTTCTTTCATATTAGCAAGAGTCCATGAGCTAGTGACGTATGGGATATACATTCCTACCAGGAGGGGCAAAGTTTCCCAAACCTCAAAATGCCTATAAATACACCCCTCACCACACCCACAAATCAGTTTAACGCATAGCCAAGAAGTGGGGTGATAAGACAAAGTGCGAAAGCATAAAAAAAATAAGGAATTGGAATAATTGTGCTTTATACAAAAAAATCATAACCACCACAAAAAAGGGTGGGCCTCATGGACTCTTGCTAATATGAAAGAAATGAATTTATCAGGTAAGTTCTTACATAAATTATGTTTTCTTTCATGTAATTAGCAAGAGTCCATGAGCTAGTGACGTATGGGATAATGACTACCCAAGATGTGGATCTTCCACGCAAGAGTCACTAGAGAGGGAGGGATAAAATAAAGACAGCCAATTCCGCTGAAAATAATCCACACCCAAAATAAAGTTTAAATCTTGTAATGAAAAAAACTGAAATTATAAGCAGAAGAATCAAACTGAAACAGCTGCCTGAAGTACTTTTCTACCAAAAACTGCTTCAGAAGAAGAAAACACATCAAAATGGTAGAATTTAGTAAAAGTATGCAAAGAAGACCAAGTTGCTGCTTTGCAAATCTGATCAACCGAAGCTTCATTCCTAAACGCCCAGGAAGTAGAAACTGACCTAGTAGAATGAGCTGTAATCCTTTGAGGCGGAGTTTTACCCGACTCGACATAAGCATGATGAATTAAAGATTTCAACCAAGATGCCAAATAAATGGCAGAGGCCTTCTGACCTTTCCTAGAACCGGAAAAGATAACTAATAGACTAGAAGTCTTTCGAAAATTCTTAGTAGCTTCAACATAATATTTCAAAGCTCTAACTACATCCAAAGAATGCAATGATCTCTCCTTAGAATTCTTAGGATTAGGACACAATGAAGGAACCACAATTTCTCTACTAATGTTGTTAGAATTCACAACCTTTGAAAAAAATTTAAAAGAAGTTCGCAACACCGCCTTATCCTTATGAAAAATCAGAAAAGGAGACTCACAAGAAAGAGCAGATAATTCAGAAACTCTTCTAGCAGAAGAGATGGCCAAAAGAAACAAAACTTTCCAAGAAAGTAATTTAATGTCCAGTGAATGCATAGGTTCAAACGGAGGAGCTTGAAGAGCCCCCAGAACCAAATTCAAACTCCAAGGAGGAGAAATTGAATTAATAACAGGTTTTATACGAACCAAAGCTTGTACAAAACAATGAATATCAGGAAGATTAGCAATCTTTCTGTGAAAAAGAACAGAAAGAGCAGATATTTGTCCTTTCAAGGAACTTGCAGACAAACCTTTATCCAAACCATCCTGAAGAAACTGTAAAATTCTAGGAATTCTAAAAGAATGCCAGGAAAAATGATAAGACACCAAGAAATGTAAGTCTTCCAGACTCGATAATATATCTTCCTAGATACAGATTTACGAGCCTGTAACATAGTATTAATCACAGAGTCAGAGAAACCTCTTTGACTAAGAATCAAGCGTTCAATATCCATACCTTCAAATTTAAGGATTTGAGATCCTGATGGAAAAAAGGACCTTGTGACAGAAGGTCTGGTCGTAACGGAAGAGTCCACGGTTGACAAGAGGCCATCCGGACAAGATCCGCATACCAAAACCTGTGAGGCCATGCTGGAGCCACCAGCAGAACAAACGAGCATTCCTTCAGAATCTTGGAGATTACACTTGGAAGAAGAACTAGAGGCGGAAAGATATAGGCAGGATGATACTTCCAAGGAAGTGACAATGCATCCACTGCTTCCGCCTGAGGATCCCTGGATCTGGACAGATACCTGGGAAGTTTCTTGTTTAGATGAGAAGCCATCAGATCTATTTCTGGAAGCCCTCACATTTGAACAATCTGAAGAAATACCTCTGGGTGAAGAGACCATTCGCCCGGATGTAACGTTTGGCGACTGAGATAATCCGCTTCCCAATTGTCTATACCTGGGATATGAACCGCAGAAATTAGACAGAAGCTGGATTCCGCCCATACCAGTATTCGAGATACTTCTTTCATAGCCAGAGGGCTGTGAGTCCCTCCTTGATGATTTATATATGCCACAGTTGTGACATTGTCTGTCTGAAAACAAATGAACGATTCTCTCTTTAGAAGAGGCCATGACTGAAGAGCTCTGAAAATTGCACGGAGTTCCAAAATATTGATTGGCAATCTCACCTCCTGAGATTCCCAAACCCCTTGTGCTGTCAGAGACCCCCAAACAGCTCCCCAACCTGTCAGACTTGCATCTGTTGAAATCACAGTCCAGGTCGGAAGAATAAAAGAAGCCCCCTGAACTAAACAATGGTGATCTGTCCACCACGTCAGAGAGTGTCGTACAATCGGTTTTAAAGATATCAATTGAGATATCTTTGTGTAATCCCTGCACCACTGGTTCAGCATACAGAGCTGAAGAGGTCGCATGTGAAAACGAGCAAAGGGGATCGCGTCCGATGCAGCAGTCATAAGACCTAGAATTTCCATGCATAAGGCTACCGAAGGGAATGATTGAGACTGAAGGTTTCGACAAGCTGAAATCAATTTTAGACGTCTCTTGTTCGTTAGTGACAGAGTCATGGACACTGAATCTATCTGGAAACCTAAAAAGGTTACCCTTGTCTGAGGAATCAATGAACTTTTCGGTAAATTGATCCTCCAACCATGATCTTGAAGAAACAATACAAGTCGATTCGTATGAGATTCTGCTAAATGTGAAGACTGAGCAAGTACCAAGATATCGTCCAAATAAGGAAATACCACAATACCCTGTTCTCTGATTACAGACAGAAGGGCACCGAGAACCTTTGTAAAAATCCTTGGAGCTGTTGCTAGGCCAAACGGCAGAGCCACAAACTGGTAATGCTTGTCTAGGAAAGAGAATCTCAGAAACTGAAAGTGATCTGGATGAATCGGAATATGCAGATATGCATCCTGTAAATCTATTGTGGACATATAATGCCCTTGCTGAACAAAAGGCAGGATAGTCCTTATAGTTACCATTTTGAATGTTGGTATCCTTACATAACGATTCAATATTTTTAAATCCAGAACTGGTCTGAAGGAATTCTCCTTCTTTGGTACAATGAAGAGATTTGAATAAAACCCCAGTCCCTGTTCCAGAACTGGAACTGGCATAATTACTCCAGCCAACTCTAGATCTGAAACACATTTCAGAAATGCTTGAGCCTTCGCTGGATTTACTGGGACACGGGAAAGAAAATATCTTTTTGCAGGAGGCCTTCTCTTGAAGCCAATTCTGTACCCTTCTGAAACAATGTTCTGAATCCAAAGATTGTGAATTGAATTGATCCAAATTTCTTTGAAAAATCGTAATCTGCCCCCTACCAGCTGGGCTGGAATGAGGGCCGCACCTTCATGTGGACTTTGGAGCTGGCTTTGGTTTTCTAAAAGGATTGGATTTATTCCAGACTGGAGATGGTTTCCAGACTGATAACGCTCCTGTGGGTGAAGGATCAGGCTTTTGTTCCTTATTGTGACGAAAGGAACGAAAACGATTATTAGATCTAAATTTACCTTTAGATTTTTTATCCTGTGGTAAAAAAGTTCCTTTCCCTCCAGTAACAGTTGAGATAATAGAATCCAACTGAGAACCAAATAATTTATTACCCTGGAAAGAAAGTGAAAGCAAAGTTGACTTAGAAGACATATCAGCATTCCAAGTTTTAAGCCATAAAGCTCTTCTAGCTAAAATGGCTAGAGACATATACCTGACATCAACCCTAATGATATCAAAGATGGCATCACAAATAAAGTTATTAGCATGTTGAAGAAGATTAACAATGCTATGAGAATTATGATCTGTTACTTGTTGCGCTAAAGCTTCCAACCAAAAAGTTGAAGCTGCAGCAACATCTGCTAAAGATATAGCAGGTCTAAGAAGATTACCTGAACATAAGTAAGCTTTTCTTAGAAAGGATTCAATTTTCCTATCTAAAGGATCCTTAAAGGAAGTACTATCTGCCGTAGGAATAGTAGTACGTTTAGCAAGAGTAGAGACAGCCCCATCAACCTTAGGGATTTTGTCCCAAAACTCTAATCTGTCAGATGGCACAGGATATAATTGCTTAAAACGTTTAGAAGGAGTAAATGAATTACCCAAATTATTCCATTCCCTGGAGATTACTTCAGAAATAGCATCAGGGACAGGAAAAACTTCTGGAATAACTACAGGAGATTTAAAAACCTTATTTAAACGTTTAGATTTAGTATCAAGAGGACCAGAATCCTCTATTTCTAATGCAATTAAGACTTCTTTAAGTAAAGAACGAATAAATTCCATTTTGAATAAATATGAAGATTTATCAGCATCAACCTCTGAAACAGAATCCTCTGAACCAGAGGAATCATTATCAGAATCAGAATGATGATGTTCATTTAAAAATTCATCTGAAAAAAGACCTTTTACGTTTACTAGAAGGAGGAATAACAGACATAGCCTTCTTAATGGATTTAGAAACAAAATCTCTTATGTTAACAGGAACACTGAGTATTAGATGTTGATGGAACAACAACAGGTAATGTAACATTACTAAAGGAAATATTATCTGCATTAACAAGTTTGTCATGACATTCATTACAAACAACAGCTGGAGGAACAGATACCCCAAGTTTACAGAAAATACACTTAACTTTGGTAGATCCAGCACTAGGCAGCGGTTTTCCAGAAGTATCTTCTGACTCAGGGTCAATCTGGGACATCTTGCAATATGTAATAGAAAAAACAACATATAAAGCAAAATTGATCAAATTCCTTAAATGACAGTTTCAGGAATGGGAAAAAATGCCAGTGAACAAGCTTCTAGCAACCAGAAGCAATAAACAAAGAGACTAAAATAATGTGGAGACAATAGTGACGCCCAAATTTTTTTGCGCCAAAAAAGACGCCCACATCTGGAACGCCGACACTTTTGGCGCAAAAAAACGTCAAAAATGACGCAACTTCCGGCGACACGTATGACGCCGGAAACCAAGAAAAAATTTTTGCGCCAAAAAAGTCTGCGCCAAGAATGACGCAATAAAATGAAGCATTTTCAGCCCCCGCGAGCCTAACAGCCCACAGGGAAAAAGTCAAATTTTAAGGTAAGAAAAAAAAAAAAAAAAAAATTTGATTTATTCATATGCATTATCCCAAATATGAAACTGACTGTCTGAAATAAGGAACGTTGAACATCCTGAATCAAGGCAAATAAATGTTTGAACACATATATTTAGAACTTTATATAAAAGTGCCCAACCATAGCTTAGAGTGTCACAGAAAATAAGACTTACTTATCCCAGGACACTCATCTACATGTAGTAGAAAGCCAAACCAGTACTGAAACGAGAATCAGTAGAGGTAATGGTATATATAAGAGTATATTGTCGATCTGAAAAGGGAGGTAAGAGATGAATCTCTACGACCGATAACAGAGAACCTATGAAATAGACCCCGTAGAAGGAGATCATTGAATTCAAATAGGCAATACTCTCTTCACATCCCTCTGACATTCACTGCACGCTGAGAGGAAAACCGGGCTCCAACCTGCTGCGGAGCGCATATCAACGTAGAATCTAGCACAAACTTACTTCACCACCTCCATAGGAGGCAAAGTTTGTAAAACTGATTTGTGGGTGTGGTGAGGGGTGTATTTAAAGGCATTTTGAGGTTTGGGAAACTTTGCCCCTCCTGGTAGGAATGTATATCCCATACGTCACTAGCTCATGGACTCTTGCTAATTACATGAAAGAAATAACCAACCGGTGCACTGCTATTACTATATCCAAAATAAAATTGTAAAATAACTCAGTGTATAATTAAGATGTGGTAAGAGATCCCACCTCCAACTTGCTCCCACAAACAGAATTTCCCCCCGTCCAGCCTATAAAATGGAACAGTCCTCAGACACCCTTATAGGTTCAAATCAAACGCCCCAATGGGCGTTATCGTAACTAATATAAACATAAACAAAGATCCGGCACTATCGGAACATCCTCAAGGGCTATAGCATCTGTGAGTCCCTAGGGTCAGAAACGTTGGTCAACCACCATATAGCTTCCTAAGATACAAAACAATGTGTCACTGATCCGATGTCCAGGCACAACCATAGTTGTCATCAACCAGCTCGGATCCGAAATATCCCCAAGGCTCAGTTTCAGATGGTGATTCGAAACAAAAGAAACAAATCAGTAACACTAAGGGTGTGTTACTACTAGGGGGTGCACAGGACCCTATATGATTACTATGTAAATCGGCTAAGAGAGAAGAGAACAAGAAATTACATGAAATAATTAGAATAGAATATACTATATGAAATAATGTAAACAAATAAGAAACAATTCTTATAAATATGGGACTATGAGAAACATAGGATACAACACAAATAATAACAAATACAGTAATAAGAAATTCCTGAAAGGTTCTTATCTGGAGAAGCCTGATGAAACAGACAGCAGTCTGAGAAATGCGTTGCTTGTTCTTTTAATATCTAGTGTCATGAGACACTGAGATTTTTATTTTATTAATAAAATTTGGTTTTATTTAAACCTCTTTGTGAGAGTCTGAGCTCTATCAGTCTGGCAAGACGTTGGAGAAACCAGTTTCCTTGCAGTGTCAGTGAGCTGGGACACTGTGAGATCCCAGTCTGTTTGATTTAGCACAATTGGGTGCTGCTCCACTTGTGAGTACCTGTTTGATAACCTAACAAATCTCTTTCACCAACTGTATTACACCAGGAGGCGCCTTTGTCTTTTTGTGATTTTTTCACAAAGAAAACTTGATTCGAAACAACACTGATCCATTGCAGGGTGAAATTCAACTGAGTGAAATGGTGGAGGTTATAAGAGACCACAACAATTACAAGCCATGTGTAATCAAGTAATCAAGGGAGAGACTGGACACAAACAGATTATAGATTATCAGGTGATAATTTTCTAGTCCGCTTTTTACAGCTATGCTGCATCACTTTCAAGTGTTTCAACATTTGGGTATCATGGCCCTTTAAATGTATGCAGTTAACATAACATATGCACATATTCAGAGTTTAGTGTCCTTTAATTTTTATCTTGAAGCTGGCAAGAAGGACATGCCTCTGTACAACTGATTCTTAAAGGTACATTATATATTCATTTTTTCTTTGCATATATGTTTTGTAGATGATCTATTTATATAGCCCATAAAGTTTGATTTTTTTAAAAAAATGTATAGTTTTGCTTATTTTTAAATAACATTGCTCTGTTTTTCAGACTCCTAACCAAGCCCCAAAGTTTGATGTGAATACCGTCAGCTACCTTCTCCAGCTTGCTCCTGTTTGTGTAAAGGGTCTTTTCATATGCAAAAGAAGGGGGAAGGGTGAGTGTCTTATTTCCCAATTGCAATGGGCTTTCCAGCTAACTTTTCAACAGAGCTAAACTGAGAGTTTCTAAGTAAGTTTTTAAACAGTTTTATACTGGATTTTTATATCAGTATCTGTGCATCTTATTCTTTATAGTAGTGCCTATTACATGCAGCTATATGAAAATGAGTGTATACTGTCCCTTTAAAAAGGGACAATCTAAACCAAAAATGTTTGTATTGTTTAAAAAAGTTAGGTAACGCCTTTACTACCCATTCCCCAGCTTTGCACAACCAACATTGTTATATTAATATACTTTATAACATTTAAACCTCTAAATTTCTGCCTTTTTCCAAGCCACTACAGACAGCCTCTTATCACATGCTTTTTTATTAGCTTTTCACAAAACACTGCTAATTCATGTGGGCCATATAGATTACATTGTGCTCTCTCCTGTGAAGTTGTGCATGACACAGCACTAATTGGCTAAAATGCAAGCCAATAGATAATAAATGCATAGCCATGTGATAAGGGGGCTGTGAGAAGAGGATTAGATACAAGTTAATCACAGAGGTAAAAAGTATGTTGGTTATGCAAAACTGGGGAATGGGTAATAAAGGGATTATCTTTTTAAACAATAACAATTTTGGAGTAGGCCGTCTCTTTAAAGACTGCTCATTGGTGGATAACCAAAGCTTCCGCTGCTTTATTGGTAAAGTAGTATGCCCCATAAAAAAAAAAAATCCTCAACTGGAACAGTTTTAAAAACAAACAAACTGTAAAACATTTTTTAAATGACCTATTTTGTATTAAGAAAACAAATCAAAAATGCATGTGTGTCCCTCTAATAGTGTTGCATTTTTCTTTGCATAAATGTTTTGTAGATCTATTTATACAGCCCATAATTTTTTTGTTTAATTGTATAGTTTTGCTTATTTTCAGACTCCTAACCAAGCCACAACGTTTTAGGAGAATACTGATGTATTCCTCCTCCAGCTTGCTCCTGTTTGTGTAGAGAGTCTTTTCATATGCAAAGGAAGGGGGAATGTGTGTTAATTCCCACTTGCAGTGGGTGTTACAGCTAATCTTTTTAACAGAGCTAAGCTGGGAGCTTCTAAGTAAGTTTTATACTGGATTTGTATATCAGTATCTGTGCGTATTATTCTTTATAGTAGTGTCTATTATATGCAGTCATATGAAAATTGGTGTATAATGTCCCTTTAATTTTGAACACACAACCATTTTTATAGGATATTGTGTTTTCCCCATCTTTCCAGCAGTGCTGAATGCCTAAAAGTGCACACAAAAGCCTGTGTCTGCTGCCTTCACAGCGGATAAGTTTGTCAGAAGACAAACCTCTGCCATGGATATTGATACTCAGTGTACTAAGGTAAAAATTCTTGTTCATTTTATTGTTTAATACAACTTACACTGATGCACAAGAGAGTATGTTTGAAATGAATAAAATGCTTAACAACAACCTCTAGGTTATTTTTTTTATAGGTTAATTTTATAATGGGTAAACTGTGATAGATTTCTTCATTTCACTGTTAATAAGAAAACAGAATTTATGCTTACCTGATAAATTACTTTCTCCAACGGTGTGTCCGGTCCACGGCGTCATCCTTACTTGTGGGATATTCTCTTCCCCAACAGGAAATGGCAAAGAGCCCAGCAAAGCTGGTCACATGATCCCTCCTAGGCTCCGCCTACCCCAGTCATTCGACCGACGTAAAGGAGGAATATTTGCATAGGAGAAACCATATGATACCGTGGTGACTGTAGTTAAAGAAAATAAATTATCAGACCTGATTAAAAAAACCAGGGCGGGCCGTGGACCGGACACACCGTTGGAGAAAGTAATTTATCAGGTAAACATAAATTCTGTTTTCTCCAACATAGGTGTGTCCGGTCCACGGCGTCATCCTTACTTGTGGGAACCAATACCAAAGCTTTAGGACACGGATGAAGGGAGGGAGCAAATCAGGTCACCTAAATGGAAGGCACCACGGCTTGCAAAACCTTTCTCCCAAAAATAGCCTCAGAAGAAGCAAAAGTATCAAACTTGTAAAATTTGGTAAAAGTGTGCAGTGAAGACCAAGTCGCTGCCCTACATATCTGATCAACAGAAGCCTCGTTCTTGAAGGCCCATGTGGAAGCCACAGCCCTAGTGGAATGAGCTGTGATTCTTTCAGGAGGCTGCCGTCCGGCAGTCTCATAAGCCAATCTGATGATGCTTTTAATCCAAAAAGAGAGAGAGGTAGAAGTTGCTTTTTGACCTCTCCTTTTACCAGAATAAACAACAAACAAGGAAGATGTTTGTCTAAAATCCTTTGTAGCATCTAAATAGAATTTTAGAGCGCGAACAACATCCAAATTGTGCAACAAACGTTCCTTCTTTGAAACTGGATTCGGACACAAAGAAGGCACGACTATCTCCTGGTTAATGTTTTGTTAGAAACAACTTTCGGAAGAAAACCAGGTTTAGTACGTAAAACCACCTTATCTGCATGGAACACCAGATAAGGAGGAGAACACTGCAGAGCAGATAATTCTGAAACTCTTCTAGCAGAAGAAATTGCAACCAAAAACAAAACTTTCCAAGATAATAACTTAATATCAACGGAATGTAAGGGTTCAAACGGAACCCCCTGAAGAACTGAAAGAACTAAGTTGAGACTCCAAGGAGGAGTCAAAGGTTTGTAAACAGGCTTGATTCTAACCAGAGCCTGAACAAAGGCTTGAACATCTGGCACAGCTGCCAGCTTTTTGTGAAGTAACACAGACAAGGCAGAAATCTGTCCCTTCAAGGAACTTGCAGATAATCCTTTCTCCAATCCTTCTTGAAGAAAGGATAGAATCTTAGGAATTTTTACCTTGTCCCAAGGGAATCCTTTAGATTCACACCAACAGATATATTTTTTCCATATTTTGTGGTAAATTTTTCTAGTTACAGGCTTTCTGGCCTGAACAAGAGTATCAATAACAGAATCTGAGAACCCTCGTTTTGATAAGATCAAGCGTTCAATCTCCAAGCAGTCAGTTGGAGTGAGACCAGATTCGGATGTTCGAACGGACCTTGAACAAGAAGGTCTCGTCTCAAAGGTAGCTTCCATGGTGGAGCCGATGACATATTCACCAGATCTGCATACCAAGTCCTGCGTGGCCACGCAGGAGCTATCAAGATCACCGATGCCCTCTCCTGATTGATCCTGGCTACCAGCCTGGGGATGAGAGGAAACGGCGGGAATACATAAGCTAGTTTGAAGGTCCAAGGTGCTACTAGTGCATCTACTAGAGTCGCCTTGGGATCCCTGGATCTGGACCCGTAGCAAGGAACCTTGAAGTTCTGACGAGAGGCCATCAGATCCATGTCTGGAATGCCCCACAGTTGAGTAATTTGGGCAAAGATTTCCGGATGGAGTTCCCACTCCCCCGGATGTAATGTCTGACGACTCAGAAAATCCGCTTCCCAATTTTCCACTCCTGGGATGTGGATTGCAGACAAGTGGCAGGAGTGAGTCTCCGCCCATTGAATGATTTTGGTCACTTCTTCCATCGCCAGGGAACTCCTTGTTCCCCCCTGATGGTTGATGTACGCAACAGTCGTCATGTTGTCTGATTGAAACCGTATGAACTTGGCCTTTGCTAGCTGAGGCCAAGCCTTGAGAGCATTGAGTATCGCTCTCAGTTCCAGAATATTTATCGGTAGAAGAGATTCTTCCCGAGACCAAAGACCCTGAGCTTTCAGGGGTCCCCAGACCGCGCCCCAGCCCATCAGACTGGCGTCGGTCGTGACAATGACCCACTCTGGTCTGCGGAAGTTCATCCCTTGTGACAGGTTGTCCAGGGACAGCCACCAACGGAGTGAATCTCTGGTCCTCTGATTTACTTGTATCGTCGGAGACAAGTCTGTATAGTCCCCATTCCACTGACTGAGCATGCACAGTTGTAATGGTCTTAGATGAATGCGCGCAAAAGGAACTATGTCCATTGCCGCTACCATCAAACCTATTACTTCCATGCACTGCGCTATGGAAGGAAGAGGAACGGAATGAAGTATTTGACAAGAGTTTAGAAGTTTTGTTTTTCTGGCCTCTGTCAGAAAAATCCTCATTTCTAAGGAGTCTATTATTGTTCCCAAGAAGGGAACCCTTGTTGACGGAGATAGAGAACTCTTTTCTACGTTCACTTTCCATCCGTGAGATCTGAGAAAGGCCAGGACTATGTCCGTGTGAGCCTTTGCTTGAGGAAGGGACGACGCTTGAATCAGAATGTCGTCCAAGTAAGGTACTACTGCAATGCCCCTTGGTCTTAGCACCGCTAGAAGGGACCCTAGTACCTTTGTGAAAATCCTTGGAGCAGTGGCTAATCCGAAAGGAAGTGCCACGAACTGGTAATGCTTGTCCAGGAATGCGAACCTTAGGAACCGATGATGTTCCTTGTGGATAGGAATATGTAGATACGCATCCTTTAAATCCACCGTGGTCATGAATTGACCTTCCTGGATGGAAGGAAGAATTGTTCGAATGGTTTCCATTTTGAACGATGGAACCTTGAGAAACTTGTTTAGGATCTTGAGATCTAAGATTGGTCTGAACGTTCCCTCTTTTTTGGGAACTACGAACAGATTGGAGTAGAACCCCATCCCTTGTTCTCCTAATGGAACAGGATGAATCACTCCCATTTTTAACAGGTCTTCTACACAATGTAAGAATGCCTGTTTTTTTATGTGGTCTGAAGACAATTGAGACCTGTGGAACCTCCCCCTTGGGGGAAGCCCCTTGAATTCCAGAAGATAACCTTGGGAGACTATTTCTAGTGCCCAAGGATCCAGACCATCTCTTGCCCAAGCCTGAGCGAAGAGAGAGAGTCTGCCCCCCACCAGATCCGGTCCCGGATCGGGGGCCAACATTTCATGCTGTCTTGGTAGCAGTGGCAGGTTTCTTGGCCTGCTTTCCCTTGTTCCAGCCTTGCATTGGTCTCCAGGCTGGCTTGGCTTGAGAAGTATTACCCTCTTGCTTAGAGGACGTAGCACTTGGGGCTGGTCCGTTTCTACGAAAGGGACGAAAATTAGGTTTATTTTTGGCCTTGAAAGACCTATCCTGAGGAAGGGCGTGGCCCTTACCCCCAGTGATATCAGAGATAATCTCTTTCAAGTCAGGGCCAAACAGCGTTTTCCCCTTGAAAGGAATGTTAAGCAATTTGTTCTTGGAAGACGCATCCGCTGACCAAGATTTCAACCAAAGCGCTCTGCGCGCCACAATAGCAAACCCAGAATTTTTCGCCGCTAACCTAGCCAATTGCAAAGTGGCGTCTAGGGTGAAAGAATTAGCCAATTTGAGAGCACGGATTCTGTCCATAATCTCCTCATAAGGAGGAGAATCACTAGTGATCGCCTTTTCTAGCTCATCGAACCAGAAACACGCGGCTGTAGTGACAGGGACAATGCATGAAATTGGTTGTAGAAGGTAACCTTGCTGAACAAACATCTTTTTAAGCAAACCTTCTAATTTTTTATCCATAGGATCTTTGAAAGCACAACTATCTTCTATGGGTATAGTGGTGCGTTTGTTTAAAGTAGAAACCGCCCCCTCGACCTTGGGGACTGTCTGCCATAAGTCCTTTCTGGGGTCGACCATAGGAAACAATTTTTTAAATATGGGGGGAGGGACGAAAGGTATACCGGGCCTTTCCCATTCTTTATTTACAATGTCCGCCACCCGCTTGGGTATAGGAAAAGCTTCTGGGGGCCCCGGAACCTCTAGGAACTTGTCCATTTTACATAGTTTCTCTGGGATGATCAAATTCTCACAATCATCCAGAGTGGATAACACCTCCTTAAGCAGAGCGCGGAGATGTTCCAACTTAAATTTAAATGTAATCACATCAGGTTCAGCTTGTTGAGAAATTTTCCCTGAATCTGAAATTTCTCCCTCAGACAAAACCTCCCTGGCCCCCTCAGACTGGTGTAGGGGCCCTTCAGAAACAATATCATCAGCGTCCTCATGCTCTTCAGTATTATCTAAAACAGAGCAGTCGCGCTTTCGCTGATAAGTGGGCATTTTGGCTAAAATGTTTTTGATAGAATTATCCATTACAGCCGTTAATTGTTGCATAGTAAGGAGTATTGGCGCGCTAGATGTACTAGGGGCCTCCTGAGTGGGCAAGACTGGTGTAGACGAAGGAGGGGATGATGCAGTACCATGCTTACTCCCCTCACTTGAGGAATCATCTTGGGCATCATTTTCTCTAAATTTTGTGTCACATAAATCACATCTATTTAAATGAGAAGGAACCTTGGCTTCCCCACATTCAGAACACAGTCTATCTGGCAGTTCAGACATGTTAAACAGGCATAAACTTGATAACAAAGTACAAAAAACGTTTTAAAATAAAACCGTTACTGTCACTTTAAATTTTAAACTGAACACACTTTATTACTGCAATTGCGAAAAAGTATGAAGGAATTGTTCAAAATTCACCAAAATTTCACCACAGTGTCTTAAAGCCTTAAAAGTATTGCACACCAAATTTGGAAGCTTTAACCCTTAAAATAACGGAACCGGAGCCGTTTTTATCTTTAACCCCTTTACAGTCCCTGGTATCTGCTTTGCTGAGACCCAACCAAGCCCAAAGGGGAATACGATACCAAATGACGCCTTCAGAAAGTCTTTTCTATGTATCAGAGCTCCTCACACATGCGACTGCATGTCATGCTTCTCAAAAACAAGTGCGCAATACAGGCGCGAAAATGAGACTCTGCCTATGATTAGGGAAAGCCCCTAGAGAATAAGGTGTCCAAAACAGTGCCTGCCGATATTATTTTACAAAATACCCAGATTAAAATGATTCCTCAAGGCTATGGAGTATAAAATATGTTTATATATGAATCGATTTAGCCCAGAAAATGTCTACAGTCTTAAAAAGCCCTTGTGAAGCCCTTATTTACTGTCTGTAATAAAAATGGCTTACCGGATCCCATAGGGAAAATGACAGCTTCCAGCATTACATCGTCTTGTTAGAATGTGTCATACCTCAAGCAGCAAAATTCTGCTCACTGTTCCCCCAACTGAAGTTAATTCCTCTCAACAGTCCTGTGTGGAACAGCCATCGATTTTAGTAACGGTTGCTAAAATCATTTTCCTCTTACAAACAGAAATCTTCATCTCTTTTCTGTTTCAGAGTAAATAGTACATACCAGCACTATTTTAAAATAACAAACTCTTGATTGAATAATAAAAACTACAGTTAAACACTAAAAAACTCTAAGCCATCTCCGTGGAGATGTTGCCTGTACAACGGCAAAGAGAATGACTGGGGTAGGCGGAGCCTAGGAGGGATCATGTGACCAGCTTTGCTGGGCTCTTTGCCATTTCCTGTTGGGGAAGAGAATATCCCACAAGTAAGGATGACGCCGTGGACCGGACACACCTATGTTGGAGAAATTGTATTTAATCAAACCAGCCCACTCTGACTCAAACGTCATTAACCTTTGCAGTATCTAAATTAAAAATGTATTTTTTATGGATTTTTAAACTTAACTTTAAAATAAAAGCTTTTACTTACATGTTTAAAACAAAAACAACAACAAATCTATGTGTTAAAATACCGCTCTTTTATACACATGCAATAAATATTTAGTTTCTGTCCCTTTAAGTCCTGTAAGTTTCTCTTTGAATGCCTGGAGACGATCCAAGCTCCCTATGTGACACAGTAACAAAGTTTATATTTAGCTTAATTTAATCTTATTTGGCAAACATATCATAGATGAACAATTAATTGCAGACTGATGGAGCCTGAAGGCTGAGGTTATCAGTATAAATCAGAACTTGTGCCAGATAAATGTAGGAATTAAAAATTCTGACTGGTGTTGCCACCCTAATTCTACTGAAAAGGAGCAATAAGCAGGTATTCTGTACACATAACATCCCCATATGACATTAAATGGGGTTAACAAGCTAGGCTTTACTCAGGAGTAGGGTGGCTATTCAGTGACCTACTTTCCAAGTAAAAAGCATAGACAGAGACTGACACGCTGTCCCCTGAAGGTCATGCCCATGAAGGCATTGCATGGTGCTGTCCCCTCCCTTGCATGACATACAACTAACCCAGATACTATATATAGAGCATAAATACATTCACAGTAATTTGAATCCTTTTTTCCCTTCTTCTTCAGAGTGTCATCACCTTAATCCATATAATCATGTCAGCATCATTCTTTATCATCTTGAAAGGGACATTAAATACTTTGAGATTGTCATATAAAATGTTTAATTATATGTAGCACATTGTAGACTTTCCCATTGCTGATAAAAGGAGAAGTGCATACTCCACCGGCTGTACCCTCTAGTGACCCTAAACGGCTATTTAGAAGAGAAGTAAATTTAGGTTACAACATGGCTGTGTCCATTGGTTTAAAACTATACACATTTTTCCTCCCATTATTTTAGCAATTAATATAATTGTAAAAAATGCATCAGCATATTGTTCTCTAATAGTAGGCTAATCTTTGCTCTGAATACATTGACTTATCTAGCATTTATTCAGTGTCTCTATTAGAAGTCCAGTTTTGGTCAAAGCTGGGATGTTTGGCTACCAGATAATGTCTTATAAGGATGACACCGACAGTAACGTCCATTAGGTATAAAGAGAAATGAATCAATTTCAAAAGTAAAATGTGTGGGTTCTTAAAACTACTATTGACATCTCACCTCATGTACATCAAGTAGCATGATGAAGTTATTTATCCCTCTTTCACACACAACCCCAATAGGCCCATTTATTTTTTAGTACCCTTAAGTGAGGTAATAACAGATATAATTTATCTGCTGTGATCATCAGTTAAAGGTATATGAAACCCAAATATCTTATCAGATAATGTACATGATTTTAAACAACTTTCCTATTTACTTCTATTATATAATTTGTTTTATTCTATTTGTATCCTTAGTTGAAAAGGATACCTAGGTAGGCTCAGAGCTGCTGATTGGTGGCTGCACACATATATACCTCATGTTAATGGCTCACTCATTATGTTTACTTGCTCTAGGTAATGCATTGCTGCGTCTTCAACAAAGATACTAAGAGAATAAAGCAAATTAGATAATGGAGGTGCATTGGAAAGTTGTTTAAAATTATATGCTCTGAGTCATGAAAGAAAAAAGTTTGGGTTTCATGTCCCTTTAAGACATAAGGTTTGTGCACATAGCACTTTGGGTACCATGGGGAAGAAAGTTCTATATAACTCCTATAATTATTATTAACTATTATCATGCAGAGTGAAAATGCTTCTGATCACATGAACACTTGAAAGTGAAAAAAACAAAACAGAAAAAACAAAACCATTGATAGGTGAATACAGTTTCACTGATAAGTAATTTACATTATCCCCGCAGACTACACATTTTTGTTTATTAGACATGCGAAAAGCAAACTAATGCTGCCACAGACATGCCCCACTCCCTTTAAAATGCACTATATATAATCTGACTGGCTTTTATTTTTATTCTAAAACAGCATTTTGTTGTTATGCAATGGAATGACGTATTAACGTTACAGGGTCAGTGCAAGTCACTTTATAATGTAAAAAGAATATGACCCAAAAATATAAGGACAGACATACAAGGTTGGTAGAAAGCAATAAAGCACTATGTGAAATAGGAACTAAAAAAGACAGAATAAGGGTAGCGCTAAAACAGCTTAGAGTTTGGTCTTTTGCAATGTTCCGGTGTGGTAGAGGCAGTGCTCTGTATTCTCAAAGTGAACTATTTGTGTGATGTAAAAAAGAGGTATATGGAGCATCGAATTGGAAAATATATACAGTACAAATTGAATGGATGATATACCTCTGAGGAGACTATATATAATAGTACACCAAGTCTAATAAAACAATAAAAATTTAATTGTAAATAAAATACAGAAGCAAGTATTAGAAGGTGCCGGCACCAATGGCGGGGTTAAAAATACAATAAACAATCATTTGTAACAAATAGGACTTGGTATTATATAAGAAACAGGAGGATATATTGTTAGATACAATTTATATCGTAAATACAGTTTCTAACAAAAAGTCTATGTTTCCCAGTTGGGTCAGTATCGTGAGCGAGAAAAATAGCAAACAAATGTTCACAATTTACCGTTCCTGTGTATCTGAATACCGTCCTCAAGTAGTTAAAAACAAAACTGTTAGTAGCCGTAGAGGGTAAATGAAAAAACCGCTCCTGCGGTAGTGTCCAATACTTTGTGGGTAACAGGCGATGTGGTTAGTGCACTGCGATTTCAAGGTGTAAAATCCCACTTTATCTTAATATCATGTGTGTTGCCGTGACTGGTTTACAGGTAAGTCTTGGGGCCGGGGTAGTTGCTGGCAGCCGTGACAGAACTCTCTGGGCTGTACCTCCAGGTCCTATTACCTGTTCCGACGTGTGGAATAGCAAGACTGGAATCCGTTAGATCAGATATGTAGTAAATGGACTCAATGAGAACTCGGTAAATAGATCCTGGGTGAGGAATTACGCACATGTATACACCGCTTATATTAAAGACAGCTTTAATGCACCTCACCTACTAGAACCGAATTCTCTAAAGGAATAATAAGTAGATAAATAGGCAGATGAGCAAATCTACGCGTTTCAGCCGGGTGGCCTTTATCAAGATCATCTTGATAAAGGCCACCCGGCTGAAACGCGTAGATTTGCTCATCTGCCTATTTATCTACTTATTATTCCTTTAGAGAATTCGGTTCTAGTAGGTGAGGTGCATTAAAGCTGTCTTTAATATAAGCAGTGTATACATGTGCGTAATTCCTCACCCAGGATCTATTTACCGAGTTCTCATTGAGTCCATTTACTACATATCTGATCTAACGGATTCCAGTCTTGCTATTCCACACGTCGGAACAGGTAATAGGACCTGGAGGTACAGCCCAGAGAGTTCTGTCACGGCTGCCAGCAACTACCCCGGCCCCAAGACTTACCTGTAAACCAGTCACGGCAACACACATGATATTAAGATAAAGTGGGATTTTACACCTTGAAATCGCAGTGCACTAACCACATCGCCTGTTACCCACAAAGTATTGGACACTACCGCAGGAGCGGTTTTTTCATTTACCCTCTACGGCTACTAACAGTTTTGTTTTTAACTACTTGAGGACGGTATTCAGATACACAGGAACGGTAAATTGTGAACATTTGTTTGCTATTTTTCTCGCTCACGATACTGACCCAACTGGGAAACATAGACTTTTTGTTAGAAACTGTATTTACGATATAAATTGTATCTAACAATATATCCTCCTGTTTCTTATATAATATCAAGTCCTATTTGTTACAAATGATTGTTTATTGTATTTTTAACCCCGCCATTGGTGCCGGCACCTTCTAATACTTGCTTCTGTATTTTATTTACAATTAAATTTTTATTGTTTTATTAGACTTGGTGTACTATTATATATAGTCTCCTCAGAGGTATATCATCCATTCAATTTGTATATATTTTCCAATTCAATGCTCCATATACCTCTTTTTTACATCACACAAATAGTTCACTTTGAGAATACAGAGCACTGCCTCTACCACACCGGAACATTGCAAAAGACCAAACTCTAAGCTGTTTTAGCGCTACCCTTATTCTGTCTTTTTTAGTTCCACTTTTTTGGGTCGGATATAGGAGATATTCCGACCTTATGGTAAGCTTATTAGAGTGAGAGTGTTTAGCATCTTTAACTTCACTTCCTTCTCTACTATGTGAAATAGGGCTGTGTTTACTCTTCTAGCTGCCTCTCTTTAGACTTTGCTCCAGCATTTCTATACATGATTTGATCTTTTTTTCACAATAAAGTTAGTTGGTAACAGTTATCCTGTGATGTGCTATGCTTGGTGCCTTTCTTGCTTATATTTATTTTCTATGAATATGTAATTTGTACTCTAGGTCATCTTATAAATGGCTATTATATATATATATATACACATATACATACATATATATATATATATATATATATATATATACAAAATATACAGCACACAGATTGTAACAAACAGGAATTTAAAACACCTATTAAAATATTTGGCAGTGAGATTTAGAACTTGCCCAATTGCCTGTAGGGTATGGTTTGTATGTTTAGTCACTCCGCCCAAAGGTTCTTATATACAGGGCGTGCTCATGCATGCTTCAAGCATGCCAAATATCTCAAGCACGCAGTTTATCTGGGTGGAGGCTGGATTATCCACATTTCTAAAGAATCAAAAAGTAATTGTTATTCTACTAAACAGTGTATGTATGTATGTATATATATATATATATATATATATATATATATATATATATATATATATATATATATATATGTGTGTGTGTGTGTATATATATATATATACACACACACTCTAACTATATATATATATATATATATATATATATATATATACACACACCTACATACATATATTATACATATATTATACATATACACACACAGTCATTTAGTCTGCCCTATCTGACGTACAAGCATAACTGCCAAAATACCCCTATGCAAATAGCATTTCTTTCTTTCCCCCTATTTCTTTTAATTTCCTTAATGTATGTATCCTCATTACGTCTATTAGGAGTGCATTCCTAGTATTCCTTTATCTCTCTCTTTTACTGTAATTTAAAAAGTCTGAAAATTCTGCGTATTCTAGTTTTAAGAACACATGGCATATATTTGTCCGCAATTGGCTTTAGAATAGATAAGATAACATCAAAACAAAGCATGTTTTGTTAACATAATGACAGTGGCTGTGTCCAGAAGGAAATCTGTATTGGCTCCTCCAAATAAGGTAAATGGTGGGAGTGGGAGTTTGACTATTAAAAAACAAATGCAGCAAACAAAGGGCTCCATCTCCACATACAAGCTGCTCGCTCTGTGTAATTCATACAAGAAGTCCTGTGAACCAGCACAACTGTGGATACTGCACGAGTGACAGAGGTATACTGCTTTACCCCAATGTAAATTCAAAGTCCAAGGAGTCACTAGCACTGTAGAGTTTTAAAAAACTTTTATTGGAAACACTGATTAAAAGCGATGTTTCGAGTATTCACCCCTTAGTCATGCTATAAATGATACATATTGAACATTCACCTTTTAAACATTATTTGGCGCCAAACATTTAAAAAAAATCGTTTCGGGCCCCCTCTACTGGTAAAAAGGTCATATAACATCTTTACTTGCATATATATATAATTTAAAATACTTTGTATATAAAATTGTTGGATGGTTAGCAATATGTTACATATTTACAAAAATTGCTGTAATGTCACACTTTGGTGTCATATATATTGAAAGTGGCTCATTAGTTATATCACTGAAGATACGTTGCTGATTATATCACAAAGATAGTTATTGTTTAAGAAAGTTAAGCACATAGATCAAATTCAATTAAGGAGCTTCAATATGTTGATATGATTACAGTATATTATACCTATAAAAAGAAAGTGAGATCAAAATCTCTATTAAGCCCCTTGGGATGCATAGTGTCTAACTTGTGGATCCACCACATTTCTTTTTGCTTAAGAAGTTTTTCTCTGTTTTTTTGTTAATGAGATTCAATGGGTAACCTCTCTCTAAAAATTGTTGTCATCTCTTTGAGTCTTAGGTTCTTATCAACATTGTTACTCACTATTCTCTGCACTCTAAGTAATTGGCTCTTAGGTAGTGAGTCCACCAATCTTTTGGGATGAAAACTGTCATATTAACAATGTATTCCTATCTGTTTCTTTGTGATATAAATCAAATTTTAATGTATTTTTACCTTTTGACACCCTTGTGTCTAAAAAGGTAACTGACTCTTCACTGAAAGAAAGGGTACATTGTAACCCCCTAACCGCCGAATTGAGTTCACTAACAAACTGTTCCAGGGTTTCAATGCTGCCCCACCAAACGCCAAACACATCATCGATATAGCGACACCATATCGATCCGTGCTGTTTAAACAAATCACTCTCATATACTATTCGTTCTTCGAATTCATTCATATATAGGTTGGCGTAAGATGGGGCAACATTGGAACCCATGGCAGTTCCCTTGACCTGCACAAACCACTCATCCTGGAATAGGAAAAAATTCCAGTATAGGATTAGACCCAATAGCTCCTCAACAAACTGACATTGTGCCTTAGTGTATCTCCCACTCACCATGAGCGTTTTATTCACTATAGCAATGCCTGTCTTGTGTTTAATTGATGTATATAGGCTTTTCACGTCCATGGTGAATAGGAGATATCTATTGGATGCAAATTCTGTGAGTCTAGCTTTTTGCAAGAAATGTCCCGTATCTTTTATGTAACTAGACATCTCTGCTACCAAGGGTTGTAATAATTTATCAAGATGTTTGTATATGCTGAATTTATGCAAGAGACTATAGGTCTTCCTGGGGGTCTCTTAGGGTCCTTGTGAATCTTTGGGACTGTGTAAAAAATTGGCACACAAGATTTTTCTATATACAGATATTTGGCCAACTTTTTATCAATGATTCCACATGCAACAGAATGATCTAAAATACATTTAATCTCTTTTTGTATTTTTGACAATGGATTGGTTGAAATCCTTCTGTATGTATGTGGATCATTTAATTGATCCAATATCTCATGGATATAGTACTTTTTATCCATAATTATGGTGGCTCCTCCCTTATCCGCCCCTTTAAACACAATTTGCTCATTCTTTTTGAGCGATTGTAAGGCCAAATTATCACTTTTGAAAAAATTTGTGTGTTTATTCTTGTCAACACCTGTTAAATTCTATATTTCGGCTTTAACATGTAAATGTTTAACCTCTTTCTCTACCAAATCTATAAATGTGTTGATACTATGGTTGGTAAGGTTTGGGTTAAATATACTCTTTTTTCTAAGGCCCACATCTCATAATGATAACATACTTTTATTTGACATATCAGTAATTTTAGATGGTACATCGTGTGTCTCTTTACCAAAACCAAACTTTGAGCTTGATATTTCGGTATAGTCTCTGAAGGTCTTTTGCTAGCTCAAAAAAAGTCTGTATTTTGGGACGGACAGAAGGAAAGTCCCTTATTGAGAACATGTAGTTCACCCGGTGTGGGTGTGTAATGCAATATATTTACCACTGTGTTCTGTGGGGCTATTAATCCTTGCGCTTGATCCTCCGCTGAGACTTCCTTGCCTGCTCCTGTCGACTCTGTGTTGTTAAATCTTTCTTGGAGACTCCACTTGCGATGTTTGCGGCCCCCCCCCCCGGCGATATTGCTGCTGTCGCCGCCGCTCTCTTTCAAAGGGGATGGTGTAGCTCCATTTGATGACGTATCAAATCGACTTGAGGCGCTCGTGTCACGTGACTGTTGGTTCCTTCTCTGATAGGCTCTTCTTCGCGATGCATACTTGTTAGTTGATTGGTAACCCTGGTTACCATAACGCCATCTATAGACTTTTCCAAGCCGGTAGTCTTCCTCGTCGTGTTGAAATTTGGCTCTCTTGGTCTCTGATCACCTTCTGCTCCATTGTGATTTTATCATTAATCTGTGTCATCGACAGACATATACACACACAATATATATCTATATATCACACAGAGAAAGTCCAGCACTGACTTACAAGCTCTCAGCTAAGATTAAAAGCAAAAATGGAAAGGTTAGTTATCGCATTCGTCAAGGTCCCTTCCAAAACCGGGGTCCCTAAAAAAGCCACACAATGCAAGCTCTCAATCCAACAAACTGGGAACAAGTGAAGGGTGCACAGGCTAGGGTGATTACATAAGCTTGTGCACCCTTCACTTGTTCCCAGTTTTTTTGATCGAAAGCTTGCATTGTGTGGCTTGACGAGGTACCTGAGCTTGTCCCATTTGACCAAATGCGGTAACTAACCCTTCCATTTTTGCTTTTAAACTTAGCTGAGAGCTTGTAAGTGAGTGCTGGACTTTCTCTGATGTGTTTTATTAATTTGTTTTGTATTTTTCCCTATGGGCCTTGCACCCAGGCCTGTCTGGGGTTAACTGCCTGTGACTCTGGGGAAAGCACAGCTTCCTGTGAGTGCCAGTGAACAACCAGGGCTGAGCATGTTGCAGGGTTATAGGATGTGTACCCAGTCCAGTCAGAGTGTAGTCCCTTCCGTGTTTTGTGTGTGTATATATATATATATATATATATATATATTTTAGTAAAGCACACTCCCACCTTCAAACTCAGCTAGCAGGGTCCAGGCAAGCAAATTATAATTCATAGATATCATGCACTCATTGGGTTTGTGCAAAAAAGTGCATTATTGGAACAAAAAAAAGTAGTAACGTTTCGGGGAATTTTAGATCTCACCCCTTCATCAGACTAAGTGAAAATGTGAACAACAGACAGACAGTGTATTAAACAGGTGCTAAACCCCGCCCCTAATCAGAGAAGAACCGCCCATATACATAATCATGTGAATCATAAAGTTATAAACAATGCAATACTTATTGTATATCTATACATAGAAGTACTCTCAATGTAGATAAATCAGTAAAATAAATACATGCATAAAGTGAATGGATAATTAAATTGGGCAGTATAAGTGCACAAACTGAAATAATATGTTAATATAGTGATACTTTTAGTCAGAGCTCACATACGTATTGCCTTATCTCTAGCAAAGTACATTCTTTTTTTTCTACAGCCTTGTGTAACAAGGATGCCCTCTTTTCTCAGGGATTCCTCTCAACTGATTTATGAATTGATAAAGGGACAATATACATCAGAACCAACAAGCTTATTAGTAACAGCTGATGTAAGCAGTTTATACACCTTCATACCACATGAGCTAGGAATACGAGCAGTAAAAAAAAAAATAACTCCTTAAGATACCATACATTGGCCCCCCAATTGACTTTCTGATGGAGATAGTGACTTGTTGCCTCCAGATGAATTATTTCAAATTTGAAACAAAATACTATCTACAAACATCTGGTACGGCAATGGGGTCTAACATGGCCCCATCGTACGCCAACATCTTCATTGAGGAATATGAACTGGAAATCATGAGAATTATGGATAAACCACAGGTATCTATGTATCGTAGATACATAGATGACTTGTTCTTTATATGGAATGGGACAGCTCGAGAATTAGAAAGATGGTTTGAAGAACTGAATACATTACAACAGCCGGTGAAATTCAAACTACAGTATCATGATGAACGAATTGAATTCCTGGATCTGATGATTTACAAAGATGAAGATAGGCTAGCAACTACACTATACTTGAAACACACAGACAAAAACTCCATCCTCTATGCTCAAAGTGCCCATCCAAGGAGCTTGATTAAAGGGACACTGAACACAAATTTTTTCTTCCGTGATTCAGATAGAGCATGAAATTTAAAGCAACTTTCTAATTTACTTCTATTATCAAATTTTCTTCATTCTCTTGGTATCTTTATTTGAAATGCAAGAATGTAAGCTTAGATGCCGGCCCATTTTGGTGAACAACCTGGGTTGTTCTTGCTGATTGGTGGATAAATTCATCCACCAATAAAAAAAGTGCTGTCCAGAGTTCTAAACTAATAAAAAAGCTTAGATGCCTTCTTTTTCACCACCCGGCTGATTTTACTGACCACATGGCTAAAATTTAAACCTGGCCACTGACAAATTCCCCATAGCTCAAATCATGTCAAGCTGAAACTGTGTGTGAGGCTGCAGCTATGGGAACCTGCACACTAAACACAAAGGTTAAGACGAACGCCCCTCTTTTTGACTATCATTTATTTAAAAAGTGACAGTCTACTTTATTTTTTTTATTGTTTAAAAAGATAATCGCCTTTACTACCCCTTCCCCAACATTGCACAACCAACATTGTTATATTAATATACTTTATAACCTTTAAACCACTGCCTGTGTCACTGCAGGCCGCCTCTTAGTGCAGTTTATTAACTTTTCACAGCCAGATACTGCTAGTTACTGTGTGCCATACAGATAACATTGTGCTCAGTTTTGTTGAGTTATGCAAAACCCAGCACTAATTGGCTAAAATGCACGTTTGTAAAATGAGATAAGGGGGCAGTCTGCAAAGGCTCAGATACAAGGTAATCACAGAGGTAAAAAGTATATTAACATAACAGTGTTGGTTATGCAAAACTGTAGAATGGGTAATAAAGAGAGTAGCTATCTTTTTAAACAATAAACATTTTCAAGTAAACTGTCCCTTTAATTAATAGTAGAGTGGTTGTAAAATAGAAAGTAACTTGACGATATCCTGTCCATCTCACAAACAGAAGACGAGATGTAACACAAAAGTTGCATGATGCAAAAAATCCTGGCGACCCCCTTTTCGTTCTAGAAGCTTCAACTTAAAAGTATTTTACTCCTTCCCACCCCTGTATATAATGACATGGTTTGGTAAACGTATCAGTGAAACATATCAGTGTCATAAAACAGATTAGTGAATGTTTGCAAAACGCAACAAGGGCATTTTTTTATAACTTGGCTCACCTCCCCTGTGATAGGGTTTGTGCCGTATTTCTTTATCCATGGAATGATGCTCCTGTGTGAGAGGAAGCAAAAAAAATAAATAGATATAATTATCCAGTTACTTTAAAAGCATCATAAGTGATGAAGTCACGTTATTGTAATTATTCACCATAATCTCACACAGTTTAATTGTAAACCTTCTTAACAAAGTCACATAGCAGATGCACACCTCCTTGCAATATCCAGTGCTAACATCCTGACTAGATGTATAAAGCTCCTCTATAATAGGATGCAGCCAATGAGTAATTTCAGGTAAAATATGTTCATTGTAGGGCTGGGCGATATGGGGAAAAATTAATATCGCAATTTCGATTTTATTCGCAATTTATTTTTTAAAAGATAACTGTTAAACTGTACAGAATCTTAAAGTACATATTTCTCATTGTTCAATGAAGGCTAAGAGCATTAAAATACAAACAACAAAACTAGTTTAAATAAAAATAACTGTAGGTATTTCCTGGTACTTAAAGAAAAGCTATAATGTACTCCTTTTATTTATTGTATGTGTACACTTTAAAAAATAAATGTAACTCAGAAAAAAAGCAAAATCAGATATAGCTTAACACACACACACATATATATATATATATATATATAACATCCCAACTCTCCAGGAAGGTCCGGGAGTCTCTCGCATTTAAATAGCGGCTCCCTGACACCCACAAATGACATATAATATCCCGGAATCCAGATAAAAGTACCCCGCCATATTTATTAATGGGAAAACAATCCTTATGAGCTGTGTAAAGCGTCCCAGTTCAAATATGGCCGCTATGCGTTCCAGTTTCAAACACGTGTGCATTCCAGTACAATGTTTTACCCATAGTGCTCTAGCGTGATCGGAACCCTCAGACAAAATTGTGAAGCCAGGTTTTAAGGGACGGAGTACTATCAACCCGTCCACGTCCAGCAGTAACCCAGGTCTGTCAAAAAATCAGCACACACTGCATAATAGAGAGACACACTGATGTGGCCATGTGTTAAATAACCAATGAACAGGGGAGAAAATATAGCAGACGGCCGGTTTCTGTAAGTGTTTGTGTGTAGTTAGAGAGGGATGAAAAAAAATACTGCCAATATACAAATTGAGAGGACAGCTCTACTCTAAGAGTAGAGCTGTCCTCTAAATTTGTATATTGGCAGTATTTTTTTTTCATCCCTCTTTTTTTGGGGGGGGGGGGTACCTCCCGGAAATGAGTGTTTGCAGGTTGGGATGTCTGATATATATATATATATATATATATATATATAAATAAAATACAGTTCATAAATATATACATTATTATTTTTTTAAGGGTTGCGCGATTAATCGCGGATGTGGTTTTAAACCACGATTAATCGCTGCGGTTTTAAAACCACGAGAGTATGCAATTTTTAAAAAAATAAATAAATCTTCAGATCGTCATGAAAACGGAGGCGGAGTGGGAGGATGAGAGGCGGACCAGTGTGCAGCTGTGGGCGGACCTGAGAATGCCCGCGAAATGGCCATTTTGGAAGAGATTGAAGAGTGTGTGGGAGTCATCTGAGAGAGTTGTGGCGGTGGTCAAGCGGTGGTACAGCTCAAAGTTGTGAGAAATAAAGTGAATATTGTAAAAAAAAACTTTAAAGTGCCTTACTGATTTTTTTTTTTTAAACTTCTGCAACGCTTAACATTGAGTTTGATTACATATTACAATCATACAATATATTTTATTTATAAATGTTCATTAAGGGTTGCTTGTAGGATGTATTGAGAAGTGAATTGTAAAATATAATATATTCAACATAATGTTACCAAAATATATATAAATAATATCTACTACGTACTGCTTTCTCTCTCTCATCTATCTAGTAGATAGATTATAGAGGATGAATGATATATAGAGTTACTTACTAGATAGATAGATGATAAATGTAATATTATATTTATTATTTATATTTATTTAATATATAATTTAGAAGAGTCAAGTGTAGATTCCCAGAAGATAGATCATCAATAGTAGTACACAGTTGTGCAATGCACAACAATTTTATTTTTTTAAAATATTTTTTCTCTAATTATAAGTGTTAATTTTTATGCTCCAAGAGTGTATTGGACATTGAGAAACATGTACAGTAAGACTCTGTAGCGTTAACTCAACGTTTTATTGAAAAATTAAGGTGTTATAGAAATTTTTAATAAAATTGCGATTAAATTGCAATTTCCCCCCCATATCGCACACACATACATATACGGTATATACAATCACATACACACACACAGGTGTATGTGTATACATATATACACACATACAAACACACATACAGTTGTATGCAAAAGTTTAGGCACCCCTGACAATTTCCATGATTTTCATTTATAAATAATTGGATGTTTGTATCAGCAATTTCATTTTGATCTATGAAATAACTGAAGGACACAGTAATATTTCAGTAGTGAAATGAGGTTTATTGGATTAACAGAAAATGTGCAATATGCATCAAAACGAAATTAGACGGGTGCATAAATTTGGGCACCCCAACAGAAATATTGCATCAATATTTAGTAGAGCCTCCTTTAGCAGAAATAACAGCCTCTAAACGCTTACTATAGCCTGTAATGAGTGTCTGGATTTCTGGATGAAGTTATTTTCTCCAACATTGGTGTGTCCGGTCCACGGCGTCATCCTTACTTGTGGGATATTCTCTTCCCCAACAGGAAATGGCAAAGAGTCCCAGCAAAGCTGGTCACATGATCCCTCCTAGGCTCCGCCCACCCCAGTCATTCTCTTTGCCGTTGTACAGGCAACATCTCCAAGGAGATGGTTAAGAGTTTTTTGGTGTTTAAATGTAGTTTTTATTCTTCTATCAAGTGTTTGTTATTTTAAAATAGTGCTGGTATGTACTATTTACTCTGAAACAGAAAAGGATGAAGATTTCTGTTTGTAAGAGGAAGATGATTTTAGCAGACAGTAACTAAAATCGATTGCTGTTTCCACATAGGACTGTTGAGATGAAGTAACTTCAGTTGGGGGAAACAGTTAGCAGACTCTTCTGCTTAAGGTATGACTAGCCATATTTCTAACAAGACTGTGTAATGCTGGAAGGCTGTAATTTCCCCTCATGGGGACCGGTAAGCCATTTTCTTAGTCAAAAACAAACAGAATAAAGGGCTTATTATGGGCTAAAAAACTGGTAGACATTTTTATGGGCTAAATCGTTTGCTTTATTTGTGCATATTATTCAAATTTAGGCTAACAATTGACATTTATAATCTTGGGGAACGTTTATAAAACGGCAGGCACTGTATTGGACACCTTTTTCAGTCAGGGGGCCTTTCTAGTCATAGACTGAGCCTCATTTTCGCGCCATTAATGCACAGTTGTTTTTTGAGAGCAGGGCATGCAGATGCATGTGTGAGGATCTAAGAATCTCTGAAAAAGCTTTTAGAAGGCGTCATTTGGTATCGTATTCCCCTCAGGGCTTGGTTGGGTCTTAGCAAAGACTGTATCTGGGACTGTATAGGGGTTAAATTGAAAAACGGCTCCGGTTCGATTATTTTAAGGGTTAAAGCTCTGAAATTTGGTGTGCAATACTTTTAAGGCTGTGGTGAAAATTTGGTGATTTTTGAACAATTCCTTCATACTTTTTCACATATTCAGTAATAAAGTGTTTTCTGTTTGAAATTTAAAGTGACAGTAACGGTTTTATTTTAAAACATTTTTTGTGCATTATTGACAAGTTTAAGCCTGTTTAACATGTCTGTACCTTCAGATAAGCTATGTTCTATATGTATGAAAGCAAATGTGTCTCCCCATTTAAATTTATGTGATAATTGTGCCATAGCGTCCAAAGAAAGTAAGGACAGTACTGCCACAATTAATGATATTGCCCAAGATGATTCCTCAAATGAGGGGAGTAAACATGATACTACATCATCCCCTACTGTGTCTACACCAGTTTTGCCCATGCAGGAGGCCCCTAGTACATCTAGTGCGCCAATACTTATTACCATGCAACAATTAACGGCTGTAATGGATAACTCCATAGCAAATCTTTTATCCAAAATGCCTACTTATCAGAGAAAGAGCGATTGCTCTGTTTTAAACACTGAAGAGCAAGAGGACGCTGATGATAATTGTTCTGTCATACCCTCACACCAATCTGAAGGGGCCATGAGGGAGGTTTTGTCTGAGGGAGAAATTTCAGATTCAGGAAAAATTTCTCATCAAGCTGAACCTGATGTTGTGACATTTAAATTTAAATTAGAACATCTCCGCGCACTGCTTAAGGAGGTGTTATCTACTCTGGATGATTGTGACAATTTGGTCATTCCAGAGAAATTATGCAAGATGGACAGGTTCCTAGAGGTTCCGGTGCCCCCCGACGCTTTTCCTATACCCAAGCGGGTGGCGGACATAGTAAATAAAGAGTGGGAAAAGCCCGGCATACCTTTTGTTCCTCCCCCTATATTTAAGAAATTATTTCCTATGGTCGACCCCAGAAAGGACTTATGGCAGACAGTCCCCAAGGTCGAGGGGGAAGTTTCTACTCTAAACAAACGCACTACTATTCCTATCGAAGATAGTTGTGCTTTCAAAGATCCTATGGATAAAAAATTGGAAGGTTTGCTTAAAAAGATTTTTGTACAGCAAGGCTACCTTCTACAACCAATTTCATGCATTGTTCCTGTCACTACGGCAGTGTGGTTCTGGTTCGAGGAACTAGAAAAGTCGCTCAGTAGAGAAACTCCATATGAGGAGGTTATGGACAGAGTTCACGCACTTAAATTGGCTAACTCTTTTATTTTAGATGCCGCTTTGCAATTAGCAAAATTAGCGGCGAAAAATTCAGGGTTTGCTATTGTGGCGTGCAGAGCGCTTTGGCTAAAGTCTTTGTCAGCGGATGTGTCATCCAAGACAAAATTACTTAACATTCCTTTCAAAGGTAAAACTTTATTTGGACCTGATTTGAAAGAGATTATTTCAGACATCACTGGGGGAAAGGGCCACGCCCTTCCACAGGATAGGTCTTTTAAGACTAAGAATAAGTCTAATTTTCGTCCCTTTCGCAGAAATGGACCAGCCTCTAATTCTGCATCCTCTAAGCAAGAGGGTAATGCCTCACAACCCAAACCAGCCTGGAAACCAATGCAAGGCTGGAACAAGGGTAAGCAGGCCAAGAAGCCTGCCACTGCTAACAAGACAGCATGAAGGAGTAGCCCCCGATCCGGGACCGGATCTGGTGGGGGGCAGACTCTCTCTCTTTGCTCAGGCTTGGGCAAGAGATGTTCAGGATCCTTGGGCGCTAGAAATAGTTTCTCAAGGTTATCTCCTGGAATTCAAGGAACTACCCCCAAGGGGAAGGTTCCACAAGTCTCACTTATCCTCAAACCAAATAAAGAGACAGGCATTCTTACATTGTGTAGAAGACCTGTTAAAGATGGGAGTGATACACCCAGTTCCAATAAAGGAACAAGGAATGGGATTTTATTCCAATCTGTTCGTAGTTCCCAAAAAAGAGGGAACGTTCAGACCAATTTTGGATTTGAAGATCCTAAACAAATTTCTCAGGGTACCTTCGTTCAAAATGGAAACTATTCGAACGATTCTACCCACCATCCAGGAAAGTCAATTTATGACTACCGTGGATCTAAAGGATGCGTACCTACATATCCCTATCCACAAGGAACATCATCAGTTCCTAAGGTTCGCTTTTCTGGACAAACATTACCAGTTTGTGGCTCTTCCATTCGGATTAGCCACTGCTCCAAGGATTTTCACAAAGGTGCTAGGGTCCCTTCTAGCGGTTCTAAGACCAAGGGGCATTGCAGTAGTACCTTACTTGGACGACATTCTAATACAAGCGTCGTCCCTGTCAAAGGCAAAGGCTCATACGGACATCGTTCTAGCCTTTCTCACATCTCACGGATGGAAGGTGAACAAAGAAAAGAGTTCTCTGTCCCCGTCTACAAGAGTTCCCTTCTTGGGAACAATAATAGATTCCTTAGAAATGAGAATTTTTCTGACAGAGGTCAGAAAATCAAAACTTCTAAGCTCTTGTCAAGTGCTTCATTCTGTTCCTCGTCCTTCCATAGCGCAGTGCATGGAAGTAATAGGATTGATGGTTGCAACAATGGACATAGTTCCTTTTGCACGAATTCATCTAAGACCATTACAACTGTGCATGCTCAAACAGTGGAATGGGGATTATACAGACTTGTCTCCAATGATTCAAGTAGATCAAAAGACCAGAGATTCACTCCGTTGGTGGCTGACCCTGGACCATCTGTCCCAGGGAATGAGCTTCCGCAGGCCAGAGTGGGTCATTGTCACGACCGACGCCAGTCTAGTGGGCTGGGGTGCGGTCTGGGAATCCCTGAAAGCTCAGGGTCTATGGTCTCGGGAAGAGTCTCTTCTCCCGATAAACATTCTGGAACTGAGAGCGATATTCAATGCTCTCAGAGCTTGGCCTCAACTAGCAAAGGCCAAATTCATAAGGTTCCAATCAGACAACATGACGACTGTTGCTTATATCAATCATCAAGGGGGAACAAAGAGTTCCCTGGCGATGAAAGAAGTGACCAAAATAATTCAATGGGCGGAGGATCACTCCTGCCACTTGTCTGCGATCCACATCCCAGGAGTGGAAAATTGGGAAGCGGATTTTCTGAGTCGTCAGACATTTCATCCAGGGGAGTGGGAACTCCATCCGGAAATCTTTGCCCAAATAACTCAATTATGGGGCATTCCAGACATGGATCTGATGGCGTCTCGTCAGAACTTCAAGGTTCCTTGCTACGGGTCCAGATCCAGGGATCCCAAGGCGACTCTAGTAGACGCACAAGTAGCACCTTGGACTTGCAACCTAGCTTACGTATTCCCACCGTTTCCTCTCATTCCCAGGCTGGTAGCCAGGATCAATCAGGAGAGGGCCTCGGTGATCTTGATAGCTCCTGCGTGGCCACGCAGGACTTGGTATGCAGACCTGGTGAATATGTCATCGGCTCCACCATGGAAGCTACCTTTGAGACAGGACCTTCTTGTTCAAGGTCCATTCGAACACCCAAATCTGGTCTCCCTCCAACTGACGGCTTGGAGATTGAATGCTTGATTCTATCAAAGCGTGGGTTTTCAGATTCGGTGATAGATACTCTGGTTCAGGCCAGAAAACCTGTAACTAGAAAAATTTACCATAAAATATGGAAAAAATATATCTGTTGGTGTGAATCCAAAGGATTCCCATGGAATAAGATAAAAATTCCTAAGATTCTCTCCTTTCTTCAAGAAGGTTTGGAGAAAGGATTATCTGCAAGTTCTCTAAAGGGACAGATCTCTGCTTTATCTGTCTTACTACACAAAAGACTGGCAGCTGTGCCAGATGTTCAAGCATTTGTTCAGGCTCTGGTTAGGATCAAGCCTGTTTACAGACCTTTGACTCCTCCCTGGAGTCTAAATCTAGTTCTTTCAGTTCTTCAAGGGGTTCCGTTTGAACCCTTACATTCCATAGATATTAAGTTACTATCTTGGAAAGTTTTGTTTTTGGTTGCAATTTCTTCTGCTAGAAGAGTTTCAGAGTTATCTGCTCTGCAGTGTTCTCCTCCTTATCTGGTGTTCCATGCAGATAAGGTGGTTTTGCGTACTAAGCCTGGTTTTCTTCCTAAAGTTGTTTCTAACAAAAATATTAACCAGGAGATAGTTGTACCTTCTTTGTGTCCGAATCCAGTTTCAAAGAAGGAACGTTTGTTACACAATTTGGACGTTGTCCGTGCTCTAAAGTTCTATTTAGAGGCTACTAAAGATTTCAGACAAACATCTTCCTTGTTTGTTGTTTATTCTGGTAAAAGGAGAGGTCAAAAAGCGACTTCTACCTCTCTTTCCTTTTGGCTTAAAAGCATTATCCGATTGGCTTATGAGACTGCCGGACGGCAGCCTCCTGAAAGAATCACAGCTCACTCCACTAGAGCTGTGGCTTCCACATGGGCCTTCAAGAACGAGGCTTCTGTTGACCAGATATGTAAGGCAGCGACTTGGTCTTCACTGCACACTTTTGCCAAATTTTACAAATTTGATACTTTTGCTTCTTCGGAGGCTATTTTTGGGAGAAAGGTTTTGCAAGCTGTGGTGCCTTCCGTTTAGGTGACCTGATTTGCTCCCTCCCTTCATCCGTGTCCTAAAGCTTTGGTATTGGTTCCCACAAGTAAGGATGACGCCGTGGACCGGACACACCAATGTTGGAGAAAACAGAATTTATGCTTACCTGATAAATTACTTTCTCCAACGGTGGGTCCGGTCCACGGCCCGCCCTGGTTTTTTTAATCAGGTCTGATGAATTATTTTCTCTAACTACAGTCACCACGGTATCATATGGTTTCTCCTCTATATATTTCCTCCTGTCCGTCGGTCGAATGACTGGGGTGGGCGGAGCCTAGGAGGGATCATGTGACCAGCTTTGCTGGGACTCTTTGCCATTTCCTGTTGGGGAAGAGAATATCCCACAAGTAAGGATGACGCCGTGGACCGGACACACCGTTGGAGAAAGTAATTTATCAGGTAAGCATAAATTCTGTTTTCGACCATTCTTCCTTGCAAAACATCTTCAGTTCAGTTTGATGGTTGCGGAGAATGGACAGCCCGCTTCAAATCACCCCACAGATTTTCAATGATATTCAGGTCTGGGGACTGGGATGGCCCTTCCAGAACATTGTACTTGTTCCTCTACATAAATGCCAGAGTAGATTTTGAAAAGTGTTTTGGGTTGTTGTCTTGTTGAAATATCCAGCCCCAGTGTAGCTTCAACTTTGTGACTGATTCCTCAACATTATTCTCAAGTATCTTCTGCTATTGAGTGGATCCATGCGACCCTCAAACTTTAACAAGATTCCCAGTACCAGCACTGGTGCGACGCGCCACAGCCACACAGCATGATGGAACATCCACAAAATTTTACTGTGGGTAGCAAGTGTTTGTCTTGGAACGCTGTGTTCTTTTGCCGCCATACATAACGCCCCTTGTTATGACCAAATAACTCAATCTTTGTTTCATCAGTCCACAGCACCTTCTTCCAAAATGAAGCTGGCTTGTCCAAATGTGTGTTTGCATTCTTCAAGTGACTCTGTTTGTGGCGTGTGTGCAGAAAAGGCTTCTTCCGCATCACTCTCCCATACAGCTTCTCCTTGTGCAAAGTGCGCTGAATTGTTAAACGATGCGCAGTGACACCATCTGCAGCAAGATGATGTTGTAAGTCTTTGGAGGTGGTCTGTGGGCTGTTTTTCACCGTTCTCACCATCCTCTGCTTTTGGCTCTCTGATATTTTACTTGGCCTGCCACTTCTGGCCTTAACAAGAACTGTGCCTGTGGTCTTCCATTTCCTCACTATGTTCCTCACAGTGGAGGCTGACAGCTTAAATCTCTGCAATAGCTTTTTGTAGCCTTCCCCTAAACCATAATGTTGAACAATCTTTTCAGGTCATTTGAGACTTGTTTTGAGGCCCCCATGTTGCCACTCTTCAGAGGAGAGTCAAAGAGAACAACTTGTAATTGGCCACCTTAAATACCTTTTCTCATGATTGGATGCACCTGTCTATGAAGTTCAAGGCTTAATGGGCTTACCAAACCAATTGTGTGTTCCAATTAATCAGTGCTAGGTAGTTACAGGTATTCAATTCAACAAAATGACAAGGGTGCCCACATTTATGCACCTGTCTAATTTCGTTTTGATGCATATTGCACATTTTCTGTTAATCGAATAAACCTAATTTCACTACTAAAATATTACTGTGTCCTTCAGTTATTTGATAGATCAAAATGAAATTGCTGATCCAAACACCCAATTATTTATAAATTAAAATCATGGAAATTGTCGGGGTGCCTAAACGTTTGCATTCAACTGTGTGTGTGTGTGTATATATATATATATATATATATATATATATATATCAAATTTAATAGCGGAGGGGACGCAATTGCTATGAGCTTAAACAAGGAGTAACCAACCAGTTTACTTCTAGGCTAATACTGGTATGGTCTAGAGTATATCAAATATTTGGTGCAGACCCTTATATAAAATAGATGAGTTTATGTAGAGAGAATAAATCCTGGAAACAAAAGAAAGACCAGGATAAAAGACAGGGAATTCAGCACTCTTTTGTACAGAATTTAACTGAAGCTCAAAATAAATACACAAATGTGTCGACCTAAAAGCTAGTGTAGCTGCAAAGGAGAGAACTCTCTGGCACTAACAGTATTATAACATATATATATGCTCAGAAGGTAAAAAAATGCAAAAAGACCCAATAGGTAGATATGATCAATTTATAAGGATGTCAAAATAGCATAAAAAAATAAGGCAAAAAGTAATGGCCTCATCACAAATTCGGAATATAAATATCTCTATCCCGAGCACCCCATAACACCTGTCTTCTATTGTATCCCGAAGATACACAAAAACGCTAGCCATCCGCCAGGTCGTCCAATAATTGCAGGAATTGGAAGTTTAACTGAAAATTTAGGCAATTATGTGGACTTTTTTCTTAGACCCTTTTTAAACACATTACCATCATATATCCTGGACACAGCGGATTTCCTAAGGAAAATCGATAAACTTTCGGTCCCTCAAGGTGCCATCATGGCCTGTTTGGATGTGGAAGGTTTGTACTCATCAATTCCACATGATGTTGGCATAAAAGCATGCAGACACTTTCTTATGATGAGAGGAACGCAAACACATAAACATACAGATTTTGTCATGGAACTGTTAGAGTTCATCTTGACAAATAATGTGTTTCTCTTTGATAATAAGATATATGTACAGCAGCAAGGGACAGCCATGGGGGCGACTTGTGCCCCCACCTATGCATGCCTTCACTTGGGAGCATGGGAAATGGAGGATGTGTATCAGAGCCCTCTCCTTGAGGAAAACATCCACATATGGCTTAGATATGTGGATGATATTTTCCTCATATGGGAGGGCTCTGAACAGGGTCTCCTGGACTTTGTGGATACTCTGAATAAGAATGATAAAAATATCCTTCTTACATTGCAGTCCAGTAGGAAGGAAATTTCCTTTTTGGGCATTAAAATAAATCTTAATCAGGGTCTAATTGAAACTGAGAACTTCCGTAAAACGACGGCCACCAATAGTTTGCTTCTTGCAACTAGCCACCATCCTGACCACCTTAAAAAAGGAATACCCAAAGGACAGTTTCTCAGATTACGCCGCAATTGCTCAACAAAAACAAAATATTATGAGCATGCACAAAAAACTGGCATGTTTTAACAAGTGATGAAGGGGTATTAAAGGAGGTGGGAGACCACCCTAACATCACTGCCAGAAGAGCACCTAACCTTAGGGATAAACTGGTGAGAAGCCAATTTGTATCACCCAAAAAACAAACTGACTGGCTCACTACACATAGATCCACGGGAAATCATCCATGTGGAAGATGTGTGGCGTGCAAATACATGATAAAAACTAAAGTTTTCTCCACACATACTGGCAAGACATATAAACTAAAACATCACATTACATGCAACACTGAAGGTGTCATCTACCTTCTCTCCTGCAGTTGCCCACGGCTCTATGTGGGCAAAACTCGGAGAGCCATTAAAGACCGGATTACTGAGCACAGGGATGCCATTAAAAATAAGAATCCCAAAAGCAATGTGGCTAAGCACTTTGAGGATGCTCATGCCTGTATTTCTGACTCCCTTTCATTCATAGGCATTGACAGAGGCATTACCAACAACAGAGGAGGCGATAACGATAAGGTCCTCCTCCAAAAGGAATGCAGGTGGATTACGATCCTCCAAACACAGATACCTAAAGGGCTAAATGATAGAATAGACATGGCCTGCTTTTTATAAAGTATGGCTGTTGTATTCATCATTCGCATTCCATAATAATTTTTCCCGGTACAGACAAGCCCCTATATATTACAGCATTTATCTTGCTGTATTTGAATATTTTCTTTACTATCTTTTTAGGGCAAATAAGGCTAAATAGGTAAATCACATGTTTTGACGAATTTCTTAGTATTTTATTCAAACAGAAACCCAATTGTTTTTTTCAGGTGTATATGATCTCTTTATCCTAGCATGCAAGTTTTTTTAGATGAATTTACTTTAACCTTTTGTATCATTACTATATTAGCATTAATCAACATATACTACAAAGGGTTTGTCCCTTTACTAACCAGCATCGCTGATGAAGCATTGTGAGACTTTCTCAATAGGGGCGTGCCACTAAGCAAAGTTCAAAAGGGAGACGAAGCACTCCCAACGTCATCACGCCCTGACGAAGCCCGACATACCGAGCGGGTGAAACGCGCGTCGGCATTGGACAAGCTGACCGGAGCATGTGATTGGTGTTGATCACACGGAACAGACACGCTGCAAGCGAACACGCCGGATGGATCTCTAAAATGGAGTTCCCGACTACTCAATGAGGCACATCTTCTATGATTCAGTCACAGGAATAGCTTTGAAGGAAACAGGTTGTATACTGCCTTGTCACTGCCTGAGTAATAGGCTGCTGATTGACTGTCTTGGATGATGCTACCCTGATCAGAGGGTATATGCTAAAGTTCCCCAAGGAAACGCTACTACTAATATATGCTTGAAGCTTATTAATATCACGCTACGCAGAGGCTATACCTTGTGCTTTCTACAACTATCTGTATCTGCTTCACGGCTAACCTTCTTGCTTGCATAACTCTATCTAAAGGGACTTTTATACCCGATATCAAGAGTAGCTGCTTCTAAGTGACTATCCAGCAAAGCTGGCTATATAATACTGTTCTTAGCTGTTTGCTTGCATGGTAACAAGATATTTGTACATATTTTGGGGCACAGTACAGCAACCTACTTAGATCCCATAAAATACCTGCCCGGCATTCAGCCTTAATACTATAAGGTGCCGTATGCAGCTGGGTGTAGTAGCTTGACTTCCAGTCCCCCACTAATATATCTTCTAAGTAACATGTATATGTGCAATTAATGTTTTGACTTCTAAGAGCATCAATACTTCTGCATAGGTGTTGGGGCACACTAACTGTAACTACTTAGATCCCAGATAATAATCTGCCCGGCATTTAGCCTTACATATTAAGGTGCCGCAAGCAGTAGGGTGTAGTAGTCCAATTACTGTCCCCCACTCTAAATCCTGCAGCTAACACATATGGCTCTACAGGCCTGTGAAAACAATTACATATCATGTTGATGATTTCTGTTGTGGTATAGACACTAACCCCTGACCGGTCAGGCTTGTAATAAGTTGTATTTTTTTATGCTATTTTGACATCCTTATAAATTGATCATATCTACCTATTGGGTCTTTTTGCATTTTTTTACCTTCTGAGCATATATATATGTTATAATACTGTTAGTGCCAGAGAGTTCTCTCCTTTGCAGCTACACTAGCTTTTAGGTCGACACATTTGTGTATTTATTTTGAGCTTCAGTTAAATTCTGTACAAAAGAGTGCTGAATTCCCTGTCTTTTATCCTGGTCTTTCTTTTGTTTCCAGGATTTATTCTCTCTACATAAATATATATATATATATATCTTGCATATATATATATATATATATATATATATCTTGCATATATATATATATATATATATATATATATATATATATATATATATATATATATATATATATATATATATATATATATATATATATATATATATATATATATGCAAGATGAGTCAGTTGCACTCTCACAAACAATTTTCCAAGGGCCAGGGTGCTAGAGTAGGTAAAATGTAGTAAAGAAGAAAACAGCACTCTCTGGACTTAAACTTAAACAAATAGTTTAATAGGTAACGTTTTGGGGAATGCTCCCCTTCATCAGACCGTCTGATGAAGGGGAGCATTCCCCGAAACGTTACCTATTAAACTATTTGTTTAAGTTTAAGTCCAGAGAGTGCTGTTTTCTTCTTTACTATATATATATATATATATATATTTTTTTTTTTTTTTTAAACATTTTATCTTGACTGAAATTATGAGCCCTGCTGCTGTCCAGGAATCCAATACAGGAATGTAGCAGTAGGGATGGGGGGCTGCTCCTTTCAGAAATGCTGTGCCTTGCTGATATCAAATATATTGTAGATGCAGTTAACCAAACAGCTAGCTAGCAGAGGGGACTGCAGTTTTATCCTTTTTGGCAGCCGTGGGGTTAACTGCATCTGCTATGTATTTGAGGCGTTTCTCCGAGAGCAGGAGATTGTATGAGAGGTTCCATAATGATTACATACCCTAAGTTTCAGACTGCAGACGTCCCTAGGGGGAAATATAAGTAAGTGGCTTTCCCTCCTCTTCACTCTCCTGCACAGCTCTGCTTTTAGACATAGATTGATCGGCTGCTACTGAGATCACAAACAGAACACGTTTGTAGAAAGTAAATGTAAAACAGCCATTTTACAAATGTGTGCTAAAAGAGCTGGTTTGCAAGAAACCACATGCAAATCAATACAGTACAGCCACATCTAAGGATATTTTTTTTTAGCAATTAATCATGCAGTTCTAGTTCATGGGATATCATGACCAGTATTCAAACACCACACTTTCTCATAGAGTCAGCAGTAGCTTCACAGACACAATACACTCTTTGAGCTTGAATAATGTTGCATGGGCCCTCAAAGCATAAGTGCGTATGCAACTGAAAAACAAACATGTTTGCTAATGGAAGCAGATTGCAAAAATTATTATATTTAAAATTGAATTTCACCCATGCACAATTGTATTTTGGCTTTTCTATCCCTTTAAATTACAAATACATTTTGGGCACTGTGCATATAAAAACAGAAGAGAAATTGGTATAGCCTTCTTTGTGAATAAACACTATTTATATATATAAAAAATATCCAATCAGCTTGATGGACAAAGCAATTAAAAATAAAAAATGTACAAATGATATAGAGAATTTTTTTTTTTTTTAAATTTTATTTATGACCAACAAAGGGTACAAAAACAATGTACATGTCATTATGCCACGCAGGGCGAGAAAAGAAAAGTTCTGCAACAACACAGCATTACAATATAGTTTGAGTATACAACATTAACATGAAATACGTGCTCCATTACCAAAATTCACTACATTTCAAACAGGTGAAATATCAGTATATGCATCTTGGATATAGTGTGCACATAGTTATTCCGCACAGGACAAGCGTAGGTAAATATTTTAATATTGTATAATTACAGTGTGTTTTGAGTATAATAAACCAGAATTTGAAATGTGTCAAACAGATGATACTTGTCATATACATTTTATGTAACCTCATTGTTGGGTTTTTATAATTATGACAAAACACATAACAAAACAACAAAAAAACGAGCAAAAAACAAACAAACCTAAAACTATAAACCTAACCTTAACAGTTATAGCTCTTAAGATGTCTTTAGCCAAACAATACTGAGGTTCCAAGGCTGTCAAAAATAAGACAACAATGTTGTGGCACTATCAAATACAAACCAGACTAATTAAGGTATATAGCCTCTTTTTGTCAGATCCTGCTTTTGAAACTTTTATGAGTGGCCAGAAAAGGATATAAGTTATTAGATGTATGAGCCTCCTACTATACAACAATAAAATTCTACCATTGGAAAGAATATCTACAATACAATACAATATAGGAGACGCTTACTATGAATTCTTGACCAAGTAAAGCCGAAAGGCAACCCCCTATATTAGACATTAAGAGTTCTAGTCATCCAAATAAGGCTTGACTGCCCAATGCCTGCGTACCTGTGCCTAAGAGGCATAAACCCAACACCACAAGACATTGACTGCAAGCTAGATCCCTCATTATAAAGTGATACAGGGATGGAATTTAAGGGGCACAATTTACAGTAGGGTATAGGAGGTTGGTACACATATTGTGTTGAGTAATAGTGAGAAATAATAATGTTCAGAGATTGACAGTTTCTGCTAAAAATGGAAATAGTGTAAGGTGTATATCTATGCACTCTCAACAATCTGTGAAAAATTGTCTAAGTTGCGTTATTATTTAAGGCATCTACAGATTATTTGCCTTATGCAAGATTCCACCATAGTAACAAGGAATCCATTTCAATTACTTGAGTTTAGCTCTAATGACAGGCATATGTCTGATTATTTAATCTGGCTTTTTATACATACAGGGATGTTGAGTTAGCATAAAGAAATATTAGTATGACAAAGGGGGTAAAATGAAGTCCCTCCAGGTAAAACAAGGAAGTTCCCTATGTTTTATTTAAACAATCAATACAATTTGAGCAATAAGACCAAGGTGAAATATGTGACTTGACAATATTTGGTACATTAAATGTATAGGGATTGAGAGGTCTTCTTTCCCCTCTTGTGTAACCAAAGCACTGCATATACTCTCTGAGTTCTACATGGAATCTATTAAGGGTTACATTTATGGTCAGTATATCAGTTTACTAAGGTGTAAGTATAGAATAGTAGATATAAAATGGGCTTAGGCTATTGACATAGATACAAATAAGGAAATGGGTGAACAATCAATGCCTTAGGGTCACCAGGATATTAATGACACGCAGCCAAATGATACTGGGTCAAACATAGTTTCTTTATAAGGTCTAGCACCAAGCGGCTAACACACAATGGACTTGGTGATAACAGCCAGAAATTGACAATAGCAATTATTAATACAGATAGTGGAGTGCATATATCTTTGAATTTTAGGAAATTTGTGAGGGCAAAGTAAAATTTAAAGTGGATACTCTGCTAACAAAAAGGCTGTGAGGTAGGGAGTAAGATTTCCTTATATATATAAAACAAAACAGCAACAAAACTAATTAAAGACAGGCAAACACTGACATCTCACTGCTTGAGAGCATGCGCTTATAGACACCAAGCCTGTAACCTAATAAGCAAAATGTTTGTGCAACGGGGATTAAATGCAGACACATGACAATTAATCTGAATTGGATTTCTCCGCAGTATAAGAGATAACATTGCTTAGTGCATAAAACCGGTTTTCCACAGAGATGAGTACCAGTAGTTGAGAAAGGTGACCGGCTCAGTTAGATCAATATCACATAACCGATGCCCCTCCGAAAACACAGATCCCACTGATGTACAAAGCAGCTTTTTTGCCAGAGGGGGAAAACTAAAGTGCACTCTTGCCGACCCCGCAGTTGTTGCATAGGCACCATGTGTATAAAGAATCCTTCACAACATCCTTCCAGTCTGCAAGATGGGACACAGGCACTGACAAGTAGCGCTGCAAGCCAGGAATATCAGAAACCAACACACCTGCCGCACAATGATCCTGCCGGTCCCGATGTGTAAAGTAAGGCAGAGATTGCAAGCTGGAAAATGTCTCAGCTGTTTTCACGAGTCTAAAGGTATGGAAGGCAACCTTCTCCTCAACACTTGTTGCAAGGTCCGCATATGGGTTAGGGGTTTCTGAGGGTATATCCATGGCAGACTCTGGTAGGCATGAGCAGGGGGGGTTTCTCCAGTCAGCAACATCGATGTTACCCATCTCGTCACCAAGGGACCTGGATAAGTGGAGTTAACTGCCTCCCGTAAGTACAATGTACTATTTAGAGCAAGGCCATGTGGACTGGCGATAAATTTCTGCTATCGTAGAGGTTGCTCTGCCAGCTTTAAGATTGCGCTCATCTCCGTGCAGGAAGAAAGGAGTTGATCTAGCCTGGACAGGAATATGTTTTTTATTTCAGCTCGAATATAGTTATCCGTGCATGGACCTTTAGTGCTTGGTATATCCATTGTAGTAGGTCAGGAGGTAGCGCCAAATAACTTGTATAACTATATACAACGTGGCGGCAGGAGACACGCCACCTTGCCAGAAGGCTTTGACAATTTTAATTGCTTCTCGGCGGCCAAGGGATGTTTTGCCTTGATCCAGGAGAGTTCCCAGGCACAGATATTGCCAAGGGATAGTAGGATGGTGAGGTAATATAGTCACTTTCTCCCTTAAGCTGTGCAGAGCCTCAGGATTCAGGGGCCATCTTAGAACGCCGCACACCAGAAGTCAGAGAATTTTATTTTTACCAAAAATGTCCTTTTAATATCCTATGATTCAACATGACTGATAGTTAAGCTTCATGTGGGTGACCCTTTTTGCACTACTTTGCATTTATTTTCTTGTAGTTCAACAAAGGTGTAATTGCATCCATTGTTTCTGTAGGGAGTGATTATTAAAATGCCTTTTACTTTGTATAATTAAGCTTTGCAGTAATACAGTCATTTTCCTATCACCTTTTTATTACCACAGCTTTGATAGTTTTCATAGATTACTAAACAAATGATAATGTAGCAGTTACCACTAAGTTCCTCCTAGTATATAACTGGTCTCTTTCCCAGTTCCAGTGATGCCACAGTCTTACGAAGATTATAAAGACTTTGCATATAATCCAGTCTCACTGGTGGGTAAATTTGACTGTTTTTCTGCTCTGTTTTGTTTGATATAGGAAGTTTGTGCTGGCTTTGTTGAAGTTCCTTTTTTACACTGTACACTAAAACCAGTCATTACTTTATGTTCAGCTAATGCAGAAACTCCTCTTGCTAGGCAAAACATAGTTAACCTATGCAGGGACTTTCTACTGGTCAATAATATTGTGAAAAGCATATTACACTATGACGATGAAAGAATGATACACTAGCAATATTTTTATATACAGGTATACATATCTACTTGAGGCTCACTATCAGTGTTGGGGGGGGGGGGGAAAGAGGACATTTTCTACTGACTTGTAAAATTGCACTCACATGCATCAACTCCCATACCAGTTAAGGATTGGCTGAAGGCACGCTACCAGTCCATTCAAAGCTGATGCGGGAGACAGGAATGGGTAGTTTGCTGTGTGCTGTAGAAAGCATTGAAGGACCATCTGATATTATGTAGACTATTAGCTGTGGATTGGCTCATTAAAAAGATATATCTAAAGTTGCACAGACAGGTGTGTGTGTATAAATAAATCTAGAGAATAATCCAGTGAGAGCACAGTTTTTTCTTCATATAAAAAGTTCCTTTATTGAGGTAACATGGAGTACAGGAAAACAGCCAACAGCTACGTCTAAGACCTGTTCAGTCCTTAATCATGCTCAAGTATCAACTTATTTAAATAGCACCTGTGTGCCTAACGTTAACTCCTACAGAGACCACCTTTCCTCTGTTTAAAGGGACACTGAACCCAAATTATTTATTCTGTGATAGAGCATGCATTTTTAAGCAACTTTCTAATTTACTCCAATTATCAAATTTTCTTCATTCTCTTGGTATCTTTATTTGAAAAGCAAGAATGTAAGGTTAGATGTCGGCCCATTTTTGGTGAACAACCTGGAATGTCCTTGCTGATTGGACAGCACCAATAAACAAATGCTGTCCTGTGTTATGAACCAAAAATTGTCTGGCTCCTTAGCTTAGATGCCTTCTTTTTCAAATAAAGATAGCAAGAGAACAAAGAAAAAATGATAATAGGAGTAAATTAGAAAGTTGCTTAAATTGCATGCTCTATCCAAATCCCTAAAGAAAAATGTGGGTTCAGTGTCCCTTTAACAACCAAGGACGTGCCAGGAACGTCCTCGTCCTCTGGGGTTTGAAGCTCTGGAAGCGATCGTGATCGCTTCCAGCCGCTTCCCGGCTATTGCAGTGATGCCTCGATATTGAGGGATCACTGCAATACCCTTTTTACCCCACCCATGCAGAGGGAGCCACTCTGTGGCCCTCTCTGCATCGGCCATCGATGGTGCCGATCATTGGTGGGTGGGAGCAGCAGCAGCAGGGAAGCAGGTGGGCGGCCCAAGATGGCGGTGACAATTGTGAGGTGGGGGAGGGAAGATAGCTGTTTGGGGGGGGTGTCAGGTGGGAGGCTGATCTCTACACTAAAGCTAAAAATTAATCCTACAAGCTACCTAATTAACCCCTTAACTGCTGGGCATACAAGTGTGGTGCGCAGCGGCATTTAGCGGCCTTCTAATTACCAAACAGCAACGCCAAAGCCATATCTGTCTGCTATTTCTGAACAATGGGGATCCCAGAGAAGCATTTACAACCATTTGTGCCATAATAGCACAAGCTGTTTGTAAATAATTTCAGTAAGAAACCTAAAATTGTGAAAAAGTGAACGATTTTTTTTTTTTTTTATTTGATCGCATTTGGCGGTGAAATGGTGGCATGAAATATACCAAAATGGGCCTAGATCAATACTTTGGGTTGTCTACTAAAAAAAATATATACACATGTGAAGGGTTATTAAGGGATTCCTGACAGATATGAGTGTTACAATGTAACTATTGCTAATTTTGAATAAAAATGGTTTGGAAATAGCAAAGTGCTACTTGTACTTATTGCCCAATAACTTGCAAAAGAACATGTAAAAATTGGGTATTTCTAAACTCAGGACAAAATTTAGAAACTATTTAGAATTGGTGTTTTTTGGTGGTTGTAGATGTGTAACAGATTATGGGGGTCAAAGTTAGAAAAACTATCTTTAGAAAGTCCATTTAATGGCGAAAAAAAGGTATATGTGTGGGTACAGTAAACGAGTAAGAGGAAAAGTACAGCTAAACACAAACACCGCAGAAATGTAAAAATAGCACTGGTCCCCAACGGTCAACAAATGGAAAAGTGGTCTGGTCACTAAGGGGTTAATATTCATTTGTTACACAATGCTGCCATCAAGTGGTCCATGATTAAGGGCTGAGCAGGCCCAAAACGTAGCTGTTTTGTATTTTCCAGTACTCCATGTCACCTCAATAAAGGAACTTTTAATAGTAAGAAAAAAAACCTTGTTACTGGATTATTCTCTGGATTTATTTATATAACAAAAAACTCTGAAAAGTAACATACACTTACTTAAAGAAAAACTGTTGCATGAAAACAAGTGCTGTGATAACCATTACAATATATGCACATATAATATATACACAGTTGTATGCAAACGTTTAGGCACCCCTGACAATTTCCATGATTTTCATTGATAAATAATTGGGTGTTTGGATCAGCAATTTTATTTTGATCTATCAAATAACCGAAGGACACAGTAATATTTCAGTAGTGAAATGAGGTTTATTGGATTAACAGAAATGTGCAATATGCATCAAAACGAAATTAGACATGTGCATACATTTGGGCACCCTTGTAATTTTTTTTTATTTGAATACCTGTAACTACCTAGAACTGATTAATTGGAACACACAATTGGTTTGGTAAGCCCATTAAACCTTGAACTTCATAGACAGGTGCATCCAATAATGAGAAAAGGTATTTAAGGTGGCCAATTGCAATTTGTTGTTCTCTTTGACTCTCCTCTGAAGAGTGGCAACATGGGGGCCTAAAAACAACTCTCAAATTACCTAAAAACAAAGATTGTTCAACATTATGGTTTAGGGGAAGGCTACAAAAAGCGATAGCAGAGATTTAAGCGGTCAGTGTCCACTGTGAGGAAATTGAAGACCACAGGCACAGTTCTTTTTTTTTTGTTTTAAATTCTTTTTATTAATTAACCAACAAGGGTAAACAAGAGAGTACATCTTCTGACAAATTACAATTATTCAGTACAGCCAGGTGTAGGTGTCAATGTTACATCATTGAGCAAGTTCACATCATCTTGTTGTCACTCATAAAGGGCCTTGCTACCCCTTCGATTAAGATTTTTTTTAATTATTTTAAACTTATTACTAAATTAACTAACTATCCATGTGCAACATGGGGACCTTTTTGCACATAAGAACATGCAGTACCGTGAGATCCCTCACTGGGATCCTTATTGCCTCTGGGGGAAAAAAAAAAAGGGTTGTAGGGTGTGTTATTATAGCCCGGATTCGCCTCTCTCTCCCCCGTATCCCCCTCCAGGGTGTCTCCCCTTTCCTATTCATGATGTGCGTCACTGTTTCCCCTTATAGTAGTAGCTGTGTTAGGAGTATCTCACAGTCCTCCCTCCCACCATCCCTCTCCCCGGGCTCATATAGTCTCAGCCAGTAACCTCTCAACGAGGCAGTCAGTAGTATTTCTGTCTGGACGAAAGGGCCTAGAACTTGTTTTAGAATCTCGGGGCTTTGTTTGACTAAAAAAGGTTCCCATTTATTTAGGAACGGTTGCAATCTATGCGCAACATCCATTTATACATCGAATTGCTCTGTGAATAATAGCCGGTAAACTTTGCGCTTGAACTGTGAGATGGTTGGCATTTTTGGTACTAGTCCAATGGCACAATATACAATTTCTAGCCAAGAGCACAAATAACGTGAGCAATTTGTAATTTTTCTCGGCTGGTCATCCCATATTAAGAGGCAGACCTGTTTTATTCCTAGCATAACGGTGACCCCCAGTGTTTTCTGAAGCCAGAACTGTATTCGGGACCAGAATTGTCAGATTAATGGACACTTAAAGAAATAGTGAGGTACATCCGGGGCCCCCGCCCCACACTTCCCACAAATATTTGGTTGTTGTGGGTTCCATTTGGAGAGCCTCTTAGGTGTAATATAGTCAAAGTGCAGCATTCGGGTCTGCGCTTCTCGGAGTGGTATGCTCATTGTCGCTCTTTTGGTAAAGTCCAGACTCTTTTGCAAAGTTGCAACTGATATGTCACCCACACCTCTCCGTGTCCACTTTTCTAGTATGTGTGCTTGAGTGTTAACGGTTGACTTGTGCAGCAAGATCTTATAAATTCCAGATAAAGAGAAGTTACCAGCTGTAAAGGCTGTTTGCGGAATGACGAAGGGGGGTGTGTTCCAGAAATTAGGGTCATCTCGTTTAAGTGTGTCTATATAATGACGTGCTTGTAGATAAGCATAGAATTGTTTGCTTGGGAGGGAGAATTTAGTGCTGAGGTTGTGGAATATTTTAATAGTGTGTGTAAGAGAGTCCAGGAGATCCCCCACTACTCTAATGCCCTTTTCCTTCCATTGTAGGAAGGGCAGGGAATCCGAACCTACCGGGAACTCAAGAATTCCGACCAAGGGCAGCAGCCTGGGTGAGGGGCGAGATGAACCCAAGAATCTGTGGGCCATGCGCCATGCTGTCAAAGGGTCCTTGTAAAGAATGGAGGTTTTCAAGTGCGTCGGGTAATCTCTAGGCCTAAGGTAAGGTGCATAAGTCACATCAATCGGGGCCAGGACCGCGTTTTCAAGTTCCGCCTCCCCAAAGTGTGAGGTACCCAGCTGCCAAAGGCACAGTTCTTGTTAAGGCCCGAAGTGGCAGGCCAAGTAAAATATCGGAGAGGCAAAGGCAAAAAATGGTGAGAACGGTCAAAGACAGCCCACCTCCAAAGACCTACAACATCATCTTGCTGCAGATGGTGTCACTGTGCATCGTTCGACAATTCAGTGCACTTTGCACAAGAAGAAGCTGTATGGGAGAGTGATGCAGAAGAAGCCTTTTCTGCACACACGCCACAAACAGAGTCGCTTGAGGTATGCAAACGCACATTTGGACAAGCCAGCTTCATTTTGGAAGAAGGTGCTGTGGACTGATGAAACAAAGATTGAGTTATTTGGTCATAACAAGGAGCGTTATGCATGGCGGCAAAAGAACACAGCGTTACAAGACAAACACTTGCTACCCACAGTAAACATTGGTGGATGTTCCATCATGCTGTGGGGCT